>NC_092719.1:76634896-76934896 GCF_047496885.1 Scyliorhinus torazame
ACCTGAAGCATTAATGTGTGTTTTCTGTAGCTCAGGCGGGTGTTCAGATGTTTTAGACTTGATTTCCGAGCAACGCATTGACTTTTTTCTGCAACTCTTTTTTTGCCAGGGGTTCTATTTTTACCAGGGGCTGCATTTTAAAAACACATTTGATGCCCGAACCTTATTCAGTAGTTTCAGGTGGATTGTCTGCTTGTCAACATGTAACGTTAACAGGCTTGAGGAACCACAGAAGAATTGTACAGCACAGGATCCAGTGCCAACTCCTCGATCAGAGCAATTCGAAACAAAGCTCACCTACTTCATCTCGGGGAATTGCTCTGCCTGAGCGATTCTTGACCCACAGCCGGATTTCCACCCCCTACCCTGTCCGCAACCCCCCCATCCCCCCGCCCCCCGCCCCGCAGTTGCCGGAATGTAATTTTAGGGATGAAGCTTGCAGTTTTCGGGAGGGACTCCAAGCTGAGCAATTTCCCCTAATTTACCATTTCCACTCCTGGAATGTGACTGGAGCAAGGAGCAGGAAGGCCAGCCATCTCTGTGTGCTTTATCTCATTGATGCTGCCAACATACAGTCCTGCTTAATGCTGAGTCACGGGCAGTCTTCTGCTGTGTGGACTTACATTCACTGGGAATTAGGCCGAGACTGTCCAATTCCATTTACGCTGGACTCTTAACAGCTGTCACAGAGAGGAAACTTTCCCTCCATCTGTCCAGGCTGGACCAAGCCCCAGGTACCTGTGGTGAGTGGATTGCATTGTTCTCATTTAAAATTTAAATGGAGGCACATCAAACAGCAACGTTTCGTGTTATAAGTGTTTGGAGGCCAGATGAAAAACGAAATCAACATAATGCTGCAAAAGTGAATGAATCCCCATAGGTGTTCCCTATTATTCTATTTTACAAGGGAAATTAGGTTAAAAATGAGGGAACCACCATCTGAAATCATCCATCCAGAGAAGTGTTATGTGTGCCTGCAGGGCTTGGGTTGGCAGTGCCAGGAGTGTTGCAAATTTGAAGTGAGTCAGGCTGAGACCGTTGGCTTTGTGTACCATCAGGCTTCCTTTGGAGACAGCTGCTGGGAAATGTGCACTTTCCATTTTGTAGGAGATGAACGTCTTGAAGAATGATTACAGGCATCGGCTGAAATTTTCCAGCCCTTCCTGCCGCTTGGGATCGTCCAGTTCTGCCTATGGCGGTACACTAAGTCCCGCTCATTAAGTCCACACTTCCTTCCCAAAGCATGGTTCAGCACTGACACAGGAACCAGTAAAGAAGGAGAAAGCAGAATTTGCATCTCTGTGGCGCCTTTCACCGCCTCAGGATGTCCCAAAACACTTTGCAGCCAAATAAGAACTCTTGAAGTGCAGTCACTTGCTGTAATGGAGGGAAACACAGCAGCCAATGTGTGCACAGCAAGATCCCGGAAACAGCAGTTAAATAAATGGCCAGATTGGTGGTTTGCGAGGGATATCGATTGACCAGGCCAGGGAGTAAAATTTCACTTGCTCTTCTTGGAATATTGCTGTTGAATTTAATGTGTCGTTCGTAAGGCTGCATCTTCGATAGTGCAGCAACATTCTGTGTCAGCATAGATAATGTGCTCAAGCTTTTGGAATGTGACTTCTGAATCTCAGAATTTTACGTTTTTGGGAAATTCAACAGCCACAGCTCAGATTTCTTTCATACGTTCAACTTTCCGTCAAGTATTTTGGGAGACGCTGAGACTGAAAGTTTCTATACTAATGCATGTTCGATCTCTCTGGTTTCTTCATGTTGAAGTTTTGACACCGCTTAAAGTAAGCCTGTACGCCTCGGAGATGCATTTTGGCTGCAGCAGGTACTGGACGTCTTGCAGAAGTGACTCTGACCTGTGAGACATTGAACAATGGTGCAACATGGGAGAATGTGAGCTCCAAGCTTTTCTGACACTGCACAGCAGGGCTGGGTGGAGAAGGTCAGAGAGATGCCCTGTAACCAAATGGGCTTAATCTATCCTCCGGACATAGAAGGCAGTAGGAGCAGACAGTTGGAGATGCCGGCTCCCTAGTAAATACCTGAGGATCTGGATGTATAGGACCATAGGAACATCTGAGTCGGCCATTCGGTCCCTCGAGCCTCCTCAGCCATTCAACGAGATTATAATTGATCATCTACCTCAACACCATTTTCCCGTGCTATCCCCATATTCCTTGATGTGATTAGTATTCTAGAAATCTTTTGATATCTGTCTTGAACTTGCTCAATGATTGAGCTTCCACTGCCCTATGGGGTAAGGAGTTCCAAAGATTCACCACCCTCTAAAGGAAGAAATTTCGCCTAATCTCAGTCCTAAATGGCCTACCCCTTATTCTGAAACCGTGTCCCCTTCTTCTAGCAAGGGGAAACATCCTGTCTGCATCTACCGTGTCACGCCCTGTAAGAATTCAATAAGTTTAAATGAGATCACCTCTCGTTCTTCAAAATTCCAGAGAATTCGGGCCCAGTCGCCTCAATCTCTCCTCATAGAACAGTCCTGTGATCCCAGGAATCAGTCTGGCGCACCTCCGTTGCACTCCCTCTATGGCAAGTGTGGTGGTATGTATTCGGGGTAGTACGGTACCCAGTGATGCCGAGAGGCTATTGGTTGACAGACTCTGGATCCGGATTGGATCTGCTGCCTGCTGGCTCCACCCAGTAAGGCGGAGTATAAGAACCCGTGTTCTCCCAGCTGCCGCATTCCATAACCGAGCTGCTGGGGAACAAGTCTGCGTAATAAAGCCATCGATTGACTTTATCTCTTCTCGCCTCGTCAGTGATTGATTGTGCTACAATTTATTACGCACACTTTAAAAGACTATGGAGTTCCGGATCGCCCCGGTGTGTCTGCAAATCAGCCCCCATGCAGCAAACTCAGCGGCCACTTTTAAACACTGCCTAGCGTGTTTTGAGGGATACCTCCGAACGGCCCCCGGCAGACCTACAGAAGACCAGAAAATGCAGGTCATGCATTCCAGGGTGAGTCCGGAGATCTACACGCTCATCGAAGATGCAAAGGATTTACCGACGGCGCTCACCATGCTGAGAGAGATCTACATTTGACCCGTAAACCAGGTCTACGCACGCCACCAACTCGATGAGACGGCAAATCCGCGGAGAATCGCTGGACGAGTTCTACAGTACGCTACTAATATTGGGAAGAAGCTGCAACTGCCCAACGGTGATGGCTAACGAACATGCAGAACTCCTAATCAGGGATGCTTTCGTAGCAGGTATGACCTCATCCCAAATTCGCCAGCGACTGCTGGAGAGAGACTCACTGGGGCTCACGGAGGCACGGGCCCTTATGGCCTCCCTCGATGTGGCCTCGCAGAATGCCCGCGCTTACGCCCCCGACCGCGTGGCAGCCCCTTGGGCTCCGTGGACCCCCGCTGCGACCGATTCCCCGGCACCCCCCATCCCCCCGCAGGCCTGCGCGGCCAGAGCACCAGACCATCGGGGGGGGCCACGCTGCTATTTTTGCGGGCAGTCAAAACACCCCCGGCAGCGCTGCCCGGCCCGCGCGGCCATCTGTAAAAGTTGCGGTAAAAAGGGGCACTATTCAGCGGTGTGCCAGTCCCGGGGGGTCGCCGCAATCTCTGGGGGAGAACTGGGACCACAGACTCAATCAACCCCCCCAACGATCCATGTGCGGCCAACGGGCACTGCCATTTTGGGTCCCGGACTCCATGCGCAAGGGATGGGCCCCGCCATCTTGTGACCCCCCTGGACACGTGCGACCCATGGATGCGGCCATTTTGTCCGCCCCCGACCGCGTGCGATCCATGGATGCCACCATCTTGGCTGATCGCCAAGGTCCCCAGCATGGACGGTCCCACGGGGCCTGAAGAAAATGCCCCGATGCAGCAACCGCGATTGGCTTCGGTGACTCTGGACCAGTCGCGGCCCCGGACGCTCCAAACGGCAACGACGACGGTGCTGGTTAACGGTACGAAACGCCATGCCTGATCGCCCTGTGAGCACGGCAAGTTTTATCCATCCGTATACGGTAAGATGCTGTTTTCTTTCAATTCACCCGAGTACCCAAAAGATTTTTCTGGCAGCGGGATCCCATTCCGTAGAAATCAAAGGGTTCTGCATCGCGAACCTAACGGTGTAGGGGAGAGAGTTTAAGAATTACCGACTGTATGTCCTTCCCCACCTCTGCGCTCCCACTCTCCTAGGGTTAGATTTTCAATGTAACCTTCAGAGTTTAACGTTCCAATTTGGCGGCCCTATACCCCCACTTACTATCTGCAACCTTGCGACCCTCAAGGTTGAACCGCCTTCCTTGTTTGCGAACCTCACCCCGGATTGCAACCCCGTCGCCACTAGGAGCAGACGGTACAGCGCCCAGGACCGAACCTTTATCCGGTCAGAAGTCCAGCGGCTGCTGAAGGAAGGCATAATCCAGGCCAGCAAGAGCCCCTGGAGAGCTCAGGTGGTCGTCGTAAAGACCGGGGAGAAGCAGAGGATGGTTGTAGACTATAGTCAAACCATCAATAGGTACACACAGTTAGATGCGTACCCTCTCCCCCGCATATCCAACATGGTCAATCGGATTGCACAATACAAGGTATTTTCCACCGTGGACCTTATATTCGCATATCACCAGCTCCCCATCTGCCTGAGCGACCGCAAGTACACTGCTTTTGAAGCAGACAGGCGGCTCTACCACTTTTTAAGGGTTCTATTCGGTGTCACTAACGGAGTCTCGGTCTTCCAACGGGAGATGGACCGAATGGTTGACCAGCATGGTTTCCGGGCCACGTTCCCGTATCTCGACAATGTCACCATCTGCGGCCACGACCAGCAGGACCATGACGCCAACCTCCGCAAATTCCTCCAGACCGCTAACGCCCTGAACCTCACCTACAACAGGGAAAAATGTGTGTTTAGCACTGACCGTCTAGCCATCCTTGGCTACGTAGTGCGTAATGGAGTGATAGGCCCCAGCCCTGAACACATGCGCCCCCTTATCGAGTTCCCCCTCCCTCATGGTTCCAAAGCCCTGAAATGCTGCCTGGGCTTTTTCTCTTATTACGCCCAGTGGGTCCCCAACTACGCGGACAAGGCCCCGCTAATTCAATCCACTACCTTCCCCCTGTCGACAGAGGCCCACCAGGCCTTCACCCGCATCAAAGCGGATATCGCAAAGGTCACGATGCACGTAATCGACGAGTCCCTCCCCTTCCAAGTCGAGAGCGACGCATCCGAAGTAGCTCTGGCGGCCACACTCCTTCCGTGCCCGCCCAGGAGTAGTGAAACAGGAACAAACATCACGACGCTCCCAGAGACGACAGTGCCCAAGCCAGCGCCTGCACCACCACCGGGGCTGAGACGATCGGAAAGGACAACAAGGGCCCCCACTTGACTCATTGAATCTGCGTGAAAAAGCAAGATCTGTTAATAGTTAACAGTTGATATCGATGCATAGCCACTGTGTTAAGGAAATTCCAGTACCGACCTTGTAAACCCCTACCACCATGCGACCCACCACCCCGTCGGGTTCTTTTTTAACAAGGGGTGAATGTGGTGGTATGTATTAGGGGTAGTACGGTACCCAGTGATGCCGAGAGGCTATTGGTTGACAGACTCTGGATCCGGATTGGATCTGCCGCCTGCTGGCTCCACCCAGTAAGGCGGAGTATAAGAACCCGGGTTCTCCCAGCAGCCGCATTCTGTAACCGAGCTGCTGGGGACAAAGTCTGCGTAATAAAGCCATTGATTGATTGTGCTGCAGAAAGTATATCTTTCTTCAGGTAAGGAGACCACAAAAGTACACAATACTCTAGTTGCAGTCTAACCAGTGTTCTATACCTCACCAGGGTTCTATACAATTGAAGCAAGACATCTTTACTCCTGTACTCAAATACCGTTGTGATCAATGCCAATGTACTATTTGCCTTCCTAATTGCTTGCTGCAGCTGCATGTTGGCGTTAAGTCCAGGTCCCTTCCCAATTAAGGAATACTGTGTACCTCAGTCCCTCCTATCAAAGGGGATAACCTCATATTTATCCACATTATATTCCATCTGCCATGTTTTGGCCAACCCAAATCTCCTTGAAGACTCTTTGCATCATCCTCACAATTCGCATTCCTACTTAGTTTTGTGTCATCCACAAAATTGAAAATATTACATTCAATTCAGAGATTGTGACAGATAAATTATAGATTGTGAGCAGCTGGGGCCCAAGTACCAATCCTTGCGATATGCCACCAGTCAGGAGCTGCCAAAATCAGACTAACCCGCTTCTTCCTACTCTCTGCTTCATGTCTGTTACCAATCTTCAATCCATGCCAGAATATTACTCCCAGTGCCATGTGCTCTAATTTTGTGAACTAACCTCCTTTACTACTAGTATGAGTGAGGAGGTGAGTTACTCACCGCAGAATTCCTAGAGTCTGACCTGTTCTTGTAGCCACAGTATTTATATGGCTAATCCAATTCAGTTTCCGGTAGAATGGGGGAGGCCGACAGGATTGTTTTGGGATAGTCAAGTCTAGAGGAATTCAGCAGCTGATCAGTTGAGAAGGGGTGAAGTCAGACGATGTTAAGGAGTTAGGTATGGGCGGTCTTAGTGATGGCACGAATATGAAGTCGGAAGCTCAACTCGGGATCAAATGTGACACAAGTGGTGCGAACAGACTGGCTTAATCTCAGACTGTTGCCAGGGAGAGGGATGGAGCCGGTAGCTAGGGAACACAATGTATTAATGCTTGCATAAATTGCCCTTTTGTGGGGATTTGAACCACTTTCATTTTTGTCCTAAAAATCCTTGTCTCTGTATTTTGATGCTCAATGCAAGGAAACTTAAAATTACAACGTCAACGTGGAAACCTATCAGTGGGTAAAACCAGAAGTATGCGAAACAACTGGAAGTCCATTCTGGGCTCTAACACACTCCCACCCTTTCATTCACTATGTGGTAACTGAGACAGGCCAAATAAGATAAGCTCAAGGCATGTTGTTTTGGTGCTATGCATTGATTCAGTATGTGTAGGCGGTGCTGATTGACTGTGCATTGTTAAGTCCATGCAGATGGCAAGTACATAAAAAGTGAGGGAACAAAGAATAGATTGTGGCATGGAGCTGTCAGTAGCGATAGCAATTCCTGGTCAGAATGTGGCATATTAGAGTAACGCAAAAGTACAACTCTGTAACCTTATTATCAAATTAAACGGTGTCGCTTCTAAATAGTTGCAGTAATCTCTAAGTGACAAGTCATGTGCAAAGATGAAATATACAGTATCAATGAATAATCAGCACAAATATGACAGATTGATGTACTGAAGGGATAATGATTGCTTCAGTCGCGATTTTTGTCTGAGAGGAATTGTCCAATAAGATAAAGTAAATGTATTTAATTATTTAACTGTGACTGAGTTGATTTGCGTGATCACGGCAGAACAGTAGTCGACAAAATATATGTAAACTTGGCTTCGTAAAATTTTGGGGAACGCAATTACGAAGGCATTGTAATGGGATTGGTGGAGTTTGTTAGCAGTGACAACAGTATAACACAAAGCTTCTCATCTCTGAATGCAGCCAGACAGGGGTCAAACCCATTCGCAGGAACCGAATGAAACAGTTAAAAAGTAGAAGGAAATGGAAGTTGTTAGGAGTCGCTGTTTACGTGTGAAAGGAATGTCAAAATCAATAAAGTATAAAGAGCTATAAAATAAATGCACTCGGTACTTTACAAGCAGATAAAAGATTTAAGCAAATTATCTTTTGGAGTCGTTTTGTGTTACCAACCCTAATGTATCATCTGTTCTGTTGCTTTTATGTATAATGGATTTCTGCGCTGTAATATTTCAAATCAAATATAAGATCAAATTATTTTAATGATAGACCAAAGTCTGTTGGCATACCAGGCCAGACTGAGTTATTGTAACAAGCACATGACACCACTAATCCCTTGCTCACAGCCCACACTTGGGGTACTGTGTGTAATTCCGGTCTCCGAATGAAATAATCGAGGCGCCGGAGAAGATGCGAAAAATATTTACAAGGATGGTACCTGAACTGAGAGGTTATACCTGCCCATAAAGATCTCTCTAGAAAAGAAAAGATGAAGGGCTGACCTAATAGAGGTCATTAAGATTGTGAAAGGGTTATATTGGGAAGAGGTTCAAATGTTGGGAGATCAAAACGAGGGGTCATAAATATAAGATAATCAAGGAGTTGTTGAGGCAAAAAGTGGAGAAGGATTTAAGGGAAATCTAGGTAAACATATAAGGGAGCAAAGGAATAGAAGCTTAGCTTGAGAGGATGAGACTAGAAGGGATACGAGGAGGCTTATGTAGAGCATAAACACCACATAGGCCAATTAAGACGAATGGCCTTTTTTGCGCTGGGCACTTTGTGTAATTCCATGTAATAAAACTGTCAGGTACTGCCAAACTAGGCCCATAGGTGCAGGGCTTGCACTGCGATAGGATATTTCTTGCCCAGAATACATCGAGGTAACAAAGGAAGAATTTACATTGATGTAGCGAGTTTCATGACCTCAATAATGTTGCAATACATTCCACCGCCAATGAAGACTTTCTTTGAACCAGTCTTGTTTTTGTAGATTGGGGAAATGTGGCAACCACATTTTAGCACAACAAGGATCCATTGACTGCAACGAGATGAATGACTCGACAATCTGTTAACTAGCAATCAGTCAGAGAGCTGAGATGTAAATCAAATAGGTTGTGTGATGATTTGCTCAGATTCCTAGTCGTTAGCCACCCCATGGAGGCAATGTCTCTTCAATTTAACAGAAAGCTGTGAACTGTGTTGCCTGACCTAATATGGGCAGGAGGCAAGATGTTATTAGGAAACCATTACCTGGTGCAAGAGCCCGTTTGAGGCAAATGGAATATTGGTCAATACCTACAGGTGATCACACATCTTAAAACCTATCACTTTGACCAAGTAGGGCATCTGCCCTAATATTCCCTTATTCCTTGATAGAGTGCCACATCAAAGATTAGTTTGGAAAGTAAGAGTTCATGTATAGGAGGTAATATGGATAGATGATCAGCTGGCTAACAGGATGCAGAAAGCTGGCATAAATGAATTTTTCAGGTTGGCAAGATGTAGTGAGCGGTGTGTCAAAGAGATCAGTGCTGGGACCTCAACATTTTACAATTTATGCGGCACGGTCACCCTGTAGTTAGCACTGCTGCCTACGCTGCTGAGGGTCCAGGTTCGATCCTGGCCCCTGGGTCACTGTCCATGTGGAGTTTGCACATTCTCGCCGTGTCTGCGTGGGTTTTTCACCCCACACCCTAAAAATGTGCAGGTTAGGTGGATTGACCACGCTAAATTGCCCCTTATTTGGAAAAAAATAATTGGGTACTCTAAATTTATAACAAAATAAATGACTTGGATGAAGGAGTTAGAACCATAGAATTTACAGTGCAGAAGGAGGCCATTCAGCCCATTGAGTATGCACCGGCCCTTGGAAAGAGCACCCTATCCAACCCACGCCTCCATCCTATCGCCATATACCCAGTAACCCGACCTAACCTTTTGGACGCTGTAGCGCAACAATTACTCACTCAAGTCGAGAAGTGATTAAGTCAATCGAGGCTTTATTAAGCAAGACTTGTTCCCCAGCAGCTCAGTTACAGAATGCGGCTGCTGGGAGAACTCGGGCTCTTATACTCCGCCTTTCTGGGCGGAGCCATCAGGCGGCAGATCCAACCAGGACCCGGGGCCTGTCAGCCAATAGCCTCTCGGCTTCACAGGTTCATCTAGCATGGCCAATTCACCTAACCTGCTCAACTTTGGACTGTGGGAGGAAACCGGAGCACCCGGAGGAAACCCACACAGACACGGGGAGAAAGTGGAAACTCCACACAGACAGTCAACCAAAGTTGGATTTGAACCCGGGACCCTGGAGCTGTGAGGCAGCAGTGCTAACCACTGTGCCACCGTTAGATATAGGCTAGAATTCTCCGGTCGTCGCGATTCACTTTTCCCGCTTCCAGCGCACCCCCACCAGCGTGTATCCCAGAGGCATGGGTGGTTTCATTGGGATCCTCCACACTGCCCATGGCCTTGCAGCTTACATCAGATCCAGGTACATTTTAAAAGAGGTCAGGGTCGACTTCTGGTGGCGGCTATGGAGGAGTAAGTCGCATATTTGGTGGCTCTCGATCCGGTTGGACGTTTGGACCTTTTCCCCCGACTTTTTTGTACTTTTGAGTGCTGGATCAGAAGGCATAGGCACTCAGGCACTGACTCCAGACATAGGTGTATGGAATTGAGAAGCAGAAAGAATCGCAAACAGCTGAAGAAGTGAGCAAACGAGGGCAGTGTAGAAACTGCTGCTGAGGACAATATGGCCGATGTCCGGACCCCGGTGCAGACAGCCCAGCCAACAACGGAGCATCTGTTGAAGGTCATCCAAGAGGGCTTTACCGCGTTGAAGCGGGACAGTTTAGACCCGATTCAGAAATCTATCGAGCGCCTGGAGCATAGGCTGGATGCCCAGGATCGGACGATCCAGAAGCTGGAAAAGGCGCTGGAGGAGCAGGAGGATCACCAAATGGTGGTGGAGGCTGAAGGATCAACAAAAAAGGCTCCTGGAAAAGGTGGAGGACCTGGAAAATAGGTCTCGTAGGCAGAATTTGAGAAGCATTGGTCTCCCGGATGGGGTTGAGGGAGAGGATGCCGCAGTGTATGTGGCGGGCATGTTCCAGAAGCTGTTGGGAAATGATGTCTTCCTTCGCCCGGTGGAGGTGGACAGGGCGCACAGGGCACTGGCGAGGCAGCCGCGAGCGGGGGGACCCCCCGAGCGATGGTGCTCCGGTTTCATAGGTTCCTGGACAAGGAGCGGGTGCTACAGTGGGCCAAGCGCACGTGGACCTGCCATTGGAATAACAGTGTCTTGCGCATCTACGAGGACCTGAGTGTGGAGGTGGCCAGAAGAAGGGCAGGCTACAGCAAGTCAAAGAGATTCTGTTTAAGAAGCAGGCGAAGTTTGGGCTGCTGTACCCAGCGCGCCTGTGGGTCACACACGAGGGACGGCACCATTACTTTGAGGAGCCCGAGGATGTGATGGACTTCGCCAAGAGAGAAGGGATGGTGCCGAACTGAGGACTTTTTGGACTTGTGTTAAAAAGACACTGAGCGACGTTTACACATTTTTCTGGTGCTATGTTCTTTTTTTTTCTCCTTGTTTTTCTTTTTCTCTCCTGTATTTGAGTTTTTGTTGGAAAAAGAGAGAGGTTAAGGTATGTGGTGCTGGGGGCTTTTTGTGTTTGGATCGGGGTGGTTGGAAGTGCTTATTACTTATTCTGTTTTATTTGATTTGCACTAGCGTTGGGGTTTTGTTTGTTACTTGTTTTGTTTGTTTCTTTTCAGAGCAATTGCTCGAGGATGGCTGGTTTGAGGAAGTGGTGTTGATGGGTGGGGGGGGGGGCGGGGGGGTCAGAGGGAACAATAGGTGGGAGACTTGTTGGCACCGGAGTTGGGAGTCACCAGGCTAGGTGGTGAGCTGGTCTACGGAAGCCAGGTGGGGGGGGTGTATTTAGTTAGTTTATGGCAGGGGTTAGGTTACAGGGCATTGTTGCTAGGGGGGAGAGGGGGGTAGTTGTTCTGCTGACGAGGAAGGGACTTAGGTGCGGGATCATGGAGGAGGTTGGAGGTGGGGGCTGCCAGAAGGCGGGCCGGGGGAAGCCCGACACAGGCGCTGGGGGCAGCCCCAAGAAAGGAGATGGCTGATCGGCGAGGGGGGGGCACGGTGCCCCTCAACCAGGCTGATCACCTGGAACGTCAGAGGGTTAAACGGGCCGGTAATGAGGGCACGTGTGTTCTCACATCTGAGGGCGCTGAAGGCGGACGTAATAATGCTTCAGGAGACCCATCTGAAAGTGGCAGACCAGGTCAGATTAAGGAGGGGCTGGATTAGCCAGATCTTCCACTCGGGGCTGGACACTAAAACCAGGGGGGTTGTGATTTTGGTCAACAAGCGGGTGCAATTTGAGGCGGGCAGCACATACTCGGATGGGGAGGCAGATTTGTCATGGTAAGTGGCAAGCTTGGGGGATGAGGGTAGTCTTGGTCAATGTATATGCCGCAAATTGGGATGATGTGGAGTTTATTAAGAGAATGCTGGGGAAGATACCTGGCCTGGACTCGCACAGTCTGATTATGGGAGGGGATTTTAATACAGTCCTTGACCCCGGCCTAGACCGGTCGTGTTCAAGAACACGTAAGACGCAGGCAATGGCAAAAGAGCTGAGGGGGTTTATGGAGCAAATGGGGGGGACTGATCCATGGAGGGCTAGTCGGCCGACGGGGAGGGAGTTTTCGTTCTATTCGCATGTCCATAAGGTGTATTCCCGAATTGATTTTTTCATCATGAGCAGGGATTTGCTAACGGGGGTGACAGATGTAGAATATTCGGCGATCGCTATTTCGGACCATGCCCCGCACTGGGTTGATCTGCAGGTCTGCAAGGAAAGTTTTCAGTGCCCTCAATGGAGGCTGGAGGTCGGTCTGTTGGCGGACAAGGCGGTGTGTGAGAGGGTGAGGAAATGTATGCAAAACTACCTGCAGGCCAATGACACAGGGGAAGTCTCAGCTGCGGTGCTCTGGGAGGCGCTGAAGGTAGTGGTGAGAGGGGAGCTGATTTCGATCAGAGCACATAGGGACAGGACGGACAGGGCAGAAATGGACCGACTGGTAAGGGAGATCTTCCAGACAGACAGGAGCTGCGCGGACACCCCGAGGGCAGAGCTACTAAGGGAACAACAAAGGCTACAGACTGAGTTTGGGGTGTTGTCCACAGGTAAAGCTGTGGAGCAGCTTAGGAAGGTGAGGGGTGCGATTTATGAGCACGGGGAGAAAGCCGTAGAATGCTGGCACAGCAATTGAGGAAGAGGGAAGGCCAGGGAAATAGAGAAGGTAGTCGACGGGGGGGGGGGGACTTGGTTGGAGATCCAGCAGGACTGAACAAGGTGTTTAGGGTCTTCTATAGTAAACTTTACATCTCGGAACCCCCCCGGGGCTGGAGGGGATGAGGCGCTTTCTGGATGGACTGACCTTCCCAAAAGTGGGCAGGGGATTGGTAGACGGGTTGGGGGCCCCGGTCAGGACCGAAGAAATATTGAGGGGCTTGAGGGCCATGCAACCGGGTAAAGCCCCAGGGCCGGATGAGTATCCGGTTGGGTTTTACAAAACGTTCTCTGAAAAAGTGGGGCCGGTGCTGGTTAGGGGTTTTTAATGAGGCAAGAGACAGAGGGGTCTTACCCCCGACGATGTCACAGGCCACCATCTCCCTGATATTAAAACGGGACAAAGACCCAGAGGCATGTGGGTCCTATAGGCCGATCTCTCTGCTCAACGTAGATGCTAAAACACTGTCCAAGCTCTTGGCGGCTAGGATTGAGGACTGTGTGCCAGACATCATTATGGAAGATCAAACCGGGTTCGTCAAGGGCAGGCAGCTGGTGGCCAACCTAAGAAGGCTGTTGAATGTGATCATGATGCCCCCGGAGAGTAGGGAGGTAAAGGTAGTTGTGGCAATGGATGTCGAGAAGGCTTTTGACCAGGTCGAGTGGGACTATCTATGGGAGGTGCTGGGATGATTTGGGTTCGGGGAGGACTTTATCGACTGGGTCAGACTGGTGTACAAGGCTCCGGAGGCGAGTGTACCGTGGGACAAGGCAGGGGTGGCCCTTCTCCCCACTGCTGTTTGTGTTAGCAATAGAGCCACTGGCAATTGCCCTGAGAGCTTCTAGGGGTTGGAAGGGGCTGGTACGGTCTAGGGGTTGGAAGGGGCTGGTACGGTGGGGGGGGGGGGGGTGGAACACAGAGTTTCATTGTATGCCGACGACCTGCTCTTGCACATCACGGATCCAGTGGCTGGGATGGATGAAATCATGGGGATCCTGAAGGAATTTGGCTGGTTCTCGGGGTACAAACTGAACATGGCAAAGAGCGAGTTGTTTGTAGTCCAGGCGAGGGGCCAGGAGGGTAGGTTGAGGGGGCAGCCGTTCAGGTTAGTAGGGGACAGCTTTAGATACTTAGGGATACAGGTGGCGTGGGACTGGGGCCGTCTGCACAAGTTGAACTTATCCCGGTTGGTGGAGCAAACGAGGGCTGAGTTCCGGAGGTGGGATGCGCTCCCACTGACACTAGCGGGGAGAGTGCAGATGGTTAAAATGACAATCCTCCCGAGATTCCTGTTCATCTTCCAGTGTCTCCCCATTTTGATTCTGCGGTCTTTTTTCAAGAAGGTCAATAAAATGATTATGGGATTCGTGTGGGCGGGGCAGTCCCCGCGGGTGCGGAGATTGATGCTTGAGAGGAACCGAGGGGAAGGGGGGCTGGCGCTGCCAAACTTTAGTAACTATAATGGTGACAACTTTGCGGATCTGGGGCCAATGGAGAAGGCACATGGGGGGATTGGGAGCATTGGTTTGGTCCCCAATTTGCGACAATCACCGGTTTGCCCCGGAGAATATGGACAGTGGGTTCCGAGCATGGCGGAGGGCTGGGATTGAGAGGATGGGGGATTTGTTCTTGGAAGGGAGCTTCCCAAGCATGACGGCATTAGAGGAGAAATTTGGGCTTGCGAGAGGGAATGAGTTCAGGTACTTGCAGGTTCTATGCAGACAGATTCCATCCTTCCCACGCCTACCACTTAGCGGGATCCAGGACAGGGTAGTGTCCAGTGGATGAGTGGGGGAGGGGAGGGTCTCGGATATATATATAAGGAACTTATGGGAGCAGAGGCGACACAGACCGAGGAGCTGAAGCTTAAGTGGGAAGAGGAGCTCGGGGGTGAGATGGAAGAGGGCTTATGGGCGGAGGCATTGAGTAGGGTAAATGCGACCGCAACATGCGCCAGGCTCAGCCTTATTCAATTCAAGGCGTCCACCGGGCCCACATGACAGTGGACCGTATAAGCAAATTTTTCGGATTGGAGGACAGGTGCGCCAGATGTTCGGGAGGGCCGGCGAACCATGTCCACATGTTTTGGACCTGCCCAAAACTCAGGGGGTACTGGCAGGGGTTCACGGATGTTATGTCCTGGGTACTGAAAACAGGGGTGGTGGTGAGTCCAGAGGTGGCTATTTTTGGGGTTTCGGAGGACCCGGGAGTACCGAAGGAGAGAGAGGCTGACGTTTTGACCTTTGATGCCCTGGTAGCCCGGCGACGAATTCTGTTGGCATGGAGGGACTCAAAACCTCCGAAGTCGGAGGCCTGACTATCGGATGTGGCGAGCTTTCTAGGTCTGGAGAAAATTAATCGCTTTGAGAGGGTCACTGTCAGGGTACGCCCGGAGGTGGCAACCATTTGTCGACTTCTTCGCGGAAAATGAGTCGTCAGCGGGAGGGGGGGGGGGGGGTGGGGGGGGGCGCGCGGGAGGGGGGGTTAGGGTAATGTAGATTAGGGGGGTAGTTAGGCTGGTCCTTGTAGGAGGGGAGCTGGTTGTCTTGCACTATAATGATTGTTTTTTGCACACTCTTTTATATTGTTGTTGTTTATTGTGCCAAAATGTCTTAATAAAATTGTTTATCAAAAATAGAAGAGGTCAGGGTCTCTATCTCTACCACCAACTCTGGCAGTGAATTCCACACACTCCCCACCCTCTGCGTCAAAAGGCTTTTCCTCATGTCCCCGCCAATCCTTCTGCCACTTAGCCTGAATCTATGACCCATGGTTTTTGAACTCTCTACCAAGGTAAACAGGTTCCTCATGTCTAATTTATCTCTACCCTTCACAATCTAGAGTACCGTGTACAATATTGGTCACATTATTTAAGGAAAGATGTAAACCTGTTGGAAGAGAAGGTTTACTAGACTAATATCAGGAATGGGTGGGTTGTCTTATGAGGAAAGGTGGGACAGGTTAGGTTTATATCCACTGGAATTTAGAAGAGTAAGAGGCAACTTGATTGTAACATATAAGATCCTGAGGGATCTTGACAGGGTGGATGAGGAGAGGATGGACTGGATTCTCCATCTGCTCATGGCAACAGGATCCTCCAGTCCCACTGTAATGAATGGGAGATTTGGCTGAGCACCAAATTCTCTGTCCTCGCTAGCAATAGTCGTGGGGTGGGGGGGGGGGGGGGGGGGGGTGGGGGGGCTCGCAACGTTGGCGCAGTGGTTAGCACTGGGACTACAGCGCTGAGGACTCAAGTTCGAATCCCGGCTCTCGGTCACTGTCCGTGTGGAGTTTGCACATTTTCCCCGTGTTTGTGTGGGTTTCACCCTCACAACCCAAAGATGTGCTGGTTAGATAGATTGGCAACGCTAAATTGCCCCTTATTTGGAAAAAAAATAATTGGGTACTCAAAATTTATTAAAAATAAATAAATAACCGGTTGCCTATTTAAAATGAAGATTTGGCAAAACACTTTCTCAGAGGGTCGTGAGTCTTTGGAGTTCTCTTCCTGAAAAGATGGTGGAAGCAGAATCTTTGAATATTTTAGGGCAAAGGTGGATAGATTCTTGGTAAGCACGCAGCGGGGGTGGGGGGGGGGGGGCGCGCTGGGGAGGTTATCAGGGTTAGGCGAGATGCGGATTTGACATTCTTATAGATCAGCCATGATCTTATTGAATGGTGGGGCAGTCTCGAGGGGCTGAATGGTCTACTCTCGCCCTCTGTTTGTATGCAGTTCAGGGTCATATTTTGTTTTATAATGCCTCTGTGAAGTGCTTTGAGACATTTTATTACACTGAAGGTGTTGCATAAATGCAAGTTTTCGAGCCGAAGGGAGGAGTGTCGACCAGAAAACGGGCGTAAATGTGAATGGAAAATGCACAAGTATTAAAAGATGTTCGGTTGTGACAATGAAATATAAGTATGTTTAAATTTACAGCCAAAATGGTTAAACGCAGCCATTTAAAATCTGCATTGTTAAGATTATTGCAGATAGATTTCTGGAGCGAAATGAAAGTAATTGTCCTTCGCTTACTTGTGTGGTCCAGACCCTCAACAGAGCAGCTGGTTAACAGCTTCATTATATAGACAGGAGGGGGAACACAGTCTTCCTGTTTCTCTTGCTTAATTTATTTGATGCTACTGACACAGTCTCATTGAGCAACCCCTTTTTAAACCAGTTTTGGGCCATTAAAAATAACAGTGTACAGGTTTTAATAAGAACCGCTTGGGTTACTGCCAGACATGTCCACATATCTTCTCAGCGATCAGAAGCTATTTTGATTCCGCTGTGTACTTTATATATTAGGTAAGGCATTTCAGCTTTGAGGCTAAACAGCAAGAACAGGCTGGGTTTGCCAAATATGGTGCTGGTATCATTCAAATGATATGATTTGGTCCCACAAGTAAACAAAATACAAGATTGGATGCATATTTCGCTACTAGTGCAGTTTGGTTGAAATTTGTTACTGAGTTTTATGTTTCTGTATGATGTGCTTTTGATATTTCGGTGTCTTGTCATTATACCTCTCTGAACTGTCATGTAGTCTCCATAAATTCTGCCTTGATTATTGTACACACACTGTTCCACCAAGTAAATAAAGTACTTCTTTCTGTATACACAGTGCCAACAAAAAGCAGATCTCTGCAGATGAACACCCTCATTGAAGTCTTTTAAGTATCTAATTTTAGACACCAGTACTTGAATAAATTTAAATCTGTGGTTTAATGAAATTTAAGTTCCGGTTTTCCGTATCTGGGTCCCAGGTTTTCGCTTAGAAGCCATAGTTCGTCCACAGGGAGGTCACTGGGGTCAGCTACACACTGGAGAGAACAATAGAGGAGAGCCTCATCATTATTGCTGACCACAGCAGCTGGTGGAATTTAAATTCAATTAATAAAATCCAGAATGTAAAGCTAGTCTCAGTAATAGTGACCATGAAACGATCGCTGATTGTTGTAAAAACTCATCAGGTTCACTAATGTTTCTTGAGGAAAGGAAATCTGCCGTCCTTACCCGGTCTGGCCTACATGTGGCTCCAGACCACAGCAATGTGGTTGACTCTTAACTGCTCTCTGACCTGGTCTCGCAAGCCACTCAAATACACTCAGGGCAGTAAATGCTGGCCTTGCCAGTGACGCCCACATCTCATGAAATAATAATTTTTTAAAAGTCAGCATGAGCCGGTAGGTTTGCCCCCAACATTTACACTGGTCACTACACTCAGAGTGCAGTTGGATATACTATGGTTACTCGAGTCACAGGGAAGTGGGGCACAATGGTATTTTCACTAGACTAGTAATGGAGAGACCCAGGATAATGCTCTGGGGACGCAGGATCAAACCTTACCACAGCAGATGGCAAAATTTGAATTCAATAAAAATTTAGTTCACTAATGCCCTGAATAATAATAATCTTTATTATTGTCACAATTAGGGCAGCACGGTGGCGCAGTGGGTTAGCACTGCGGCCTCACGGCGCCGAGGTCCCAGGTTCGATCCCGGCTCTGGGTCACTGTCCGCGTGGAGTTTACACATTCTCCCCGTGTTTACGTGGCTTTCGCACCCACAACCCAAAAAAATGTGCAAGGTAGGTGGATTGACCAGGCTAAATTGCCCCTTAATTGGAAAAAAAATGAATTGGCTTCTCTAAAATTTAAAAAATAGATAAATTATTGTCACAATTAGGCTTACATTAACACGGCACTGAAGTTACTGTGAAAATCCCCTAGTCTACACACTCCGGCGCCTGTTCGGATACGTGGAGGGAGATTTCAGAATGTCCAATTCATCCAACAAGCACATCTTTCGGGACTTGTGAGAGGAAACCGGAGCACACGGAGGAAACCCACGCAGACACAGGGAGAAAATGCAGACTCCGCACAGACAGTGACCCAAGCCGGGAAGAAGAACCTGGGACCCTGACGCTGTGAAGCAAGTGCTAACTATTGTGCTACCGTGCTGCCCTAAGGGAAGGAAGTCTGGCCCTCACATGATTTCAGACCCACAGCAATATGGTCGACGCTTGAATGGTCTGGCATGCTGCTCAGTTCAGGGGCAATCAGGGTTGGGCAATACATTCCTGCCAGAGACACCCACATCCTACGAATAAACAATACAAAAGTTCATAATTACTGTATAATTTCTCCAAAGTGTGAGAGCTACCTAAAGACTTGTCCCATTGAAGCCAATTATTCTTTAACTAGCGTTGGCCTTATTCTTAAAACTGCTCTTTAACCTTTGGCTCACGGTCAGTTATTTCCTTGGTCTTCGCAATACATTATCTGCAGCCAAACCATCTTTGGACTCGGTCCTTTCTCCTTTCCATTATTGAAAGTTTACACAATTTCCCAACAGTTGATTCTACAGCATTTTTGAACAAAAATGTTTCTGATTTTGGGTAGCTGAAGAGATTGCTCATAAACCAACAATTTGTTGGTGACGGTTTGGTGGACGTTTGAGGAGAACCTCATCCTTATTGTTGATCTAAGTTTTACATTTTGACAATCGCTCTGTGGAAGATGACTGGCTTTTTATTACAAAACGTAAAGTTGCTGGCAAAAAAACTTAGCAGGTTTAGCAGTATCTGTGGGGAGAGAAACTGAGTTAATCGGCTGGATTATACGCTGAGGGTAGGCTCACTGCGCCCCAGTGTAAATGTTGGGGGCGAACTTGTCAGCTCATGCTGCTGTAATCTTTCAGGTGATGGCCCTTTAATTAGTATGAGGCGGGACTTCTGGCTATCTCCAGTCAGACATCCCACCTTATCGAACTACTGACCAATCAGAACACGGTGGCTCTGCACCCGGGCAGTGCCAAGCAGGACCAGTGGTCACCGCCGGTACTGCAGGAAGACCAAGGAAATGGCATTCAGCAATGGACCAGGCATTCAAGTAAGGTTAGGGTCTCGCTGTATCCTGATAGCCTAGCTCCAGCGAAGGGGAGTTGGGGTGGTGGATGGAGGCCATGCTGGAGGGAGAGAGGATATGGAGAGGCAAAACAATAGAAAGGGGGCGGCACGGTGGGACAGTGGTTAGCACTGCTGCCTCACAGCGCCAGGGACCCGGGTTGAATTACGGCCTTGGGTGACTGTATGGAGTTTGCACATTTTCCTGTGTCTGCGTGGGCCTTGTCCGCGTGCTCCAGTTCCCTCCCACAGTCCAAAAATGCGCAGATCAGGTGGATTGGCAATGCTGAATTGCCCCTTAGTACGGAAATTGAACCGTGCTGCTGGCCTGCCTTGGTCTGCTTTCAAATCGCTGGCTTTGAAAGCAGACCAAGGCAGACCAGCAGCACGGTTCAATTCCCGTATCAGCCTCCCCGAACAGGCGCCGGAATGTGGCGACTAGGGGCTCTTCACAGTAACTTCATTTGAAGCCTACTTGTGACAATAAGCGATTTTCATTTTCATTTCTTTTCAGTGTCCAGGGGTTTGCATGCTAGGTTACCGGGTTGCGGGGATAGGGCAAGGTGGGTGGGGCAATTGACCTGGGTAGGGTGCTCTTTCGGAGGATTGGTACAGATACAATGGGCCGAATAGCCTCCTTCTGCACTGTAGGGAATCTATGATTGGCACCAGGGGCCCAGCAAGAGGAATTCCCCGCTTTAACTGACCAGCGGTCTGAAGGGTTAAACCTGCTGGGCTATGTGCTGCTGCCATTATATCAGAACGGTGGTGAAATGAGTTGCTTAATTGGCATTAATTGCCCACTTAAGGGCTTCAATTAGACCGTGGGCTGGTGGTCCACCCAACACCACCACGGCTGCTCATAACATTGTAGTTGGAACATGGTTGGGCGGACAGGCAGTGGGCATGCTGCCAATGATGTGGTACCCTAATTTACAGCCTGGGAGTGCTGTCTTTTGGAGAAGATGGTAAATGTGTCAGCTGGATGTAAAGAATTCCACTGGAAAAGAACAGGGGCGTCATTCTCCGACCCCCCGCCGGGTCGGAGAATGGCCGTTGGCCGCCGTGAATCCCGCCCCCGCCAAAGTCTCCGGTACCGGAGATTGGGCGGGGGCGGGAATCGGGCCGCGCCGGTTGGCGGAACCCCCCGCTCAATTCTCCGGCCAGAAATTGCCTGTCCCGCCCGCGTAAATTAAACCTGGTATTTACCGGCGGCGTGGGCGGGCTCCGGGGGGGGGGGGGCGGCGTGGGGCGATCTGACCCCGGGGGGTGCCCCCACGGTGGCCTGGCCCGCGATCGGGGCCCACCGATCCGCGGGCGGGCCTGTGCCGTGGGGGCACTCTTTCCCTTTCGCCTCTGCCATGGTCGCCACCATGGCGGAGGCGGAAGAGACTCCCTCCACAGCGCACGCGTGGGAAACTGTCGGCCGCCGCTGACGCTCCCGTGCATGCGCCGCATTTCCGCGCCAGCTGGCGGGGCAACAAACGCCATTTCCGCCAGCTGGCGGGGCGGAAATCCCTCCGGCGTCGGCCTAGCCCCTCAATGTTGGGGCTCGGCCCCCAAAGATGCGGAGCAGTCCGCACCTTTGGGCCGACGCGCTGCCCGTCTGATTGGCGCCGTTTTTGGCGCCAGTCGGCGGACATCGCGCCATTGGGGGAGAATTGGCCAAGATTCATCTCCCAACCATCAGCTAAAACAGGAGAGATTTGTGGGAGCTTGCTGTGCACATGTTGATGGCTGCTTTTCCTACATTATAACCAACCTTTCCTTTTAGCTGTGCGGCCATACTGCTGCGCTGCAATGTGAAAGTCCCCGCTCAGACTGAGCGCAAAAAAAGCTTTACAGGGAACAGGGGCGAAATTCTGCACCGCTGCAGTCCCTGTGGTGCAGGCACACCCACAGTGCTCTTATGATTGGGTTCACCCTTATAAAGATTGGACATTCTTTGTGACGCTGAGGTTGAGGGGGGGGGGGGGAATGGGTGGTGCGGGGGAAGGTCATGTTTGGGCCCTAGAATGAGGCAGTTTCAGGGGAGAGGAAGAGAAAAACAAAACTGTGAGAAAAAAAGACTGGAATAACTCTTAACACATCGAGAAATAAAAGGAAACCCGCAGTGAAGGAATGGAAATAACTGAGAAAACAGATTGTGGGGAGTGATTACTCTGCAGGAGAGATCAATGATAGACATCAGACAAGCAAGCATCTATTGGGAAGGACAAGACACTTTATTCCATCTCCTTATCTATGATCGGGCATTAACACATATGATAAATGAGAATTCATCCTTGTTATGGAGTCAACTAAGGGTCAGGGCTTGCACATGATACATTCAAATTTTTAAGATATACTTCACCAGCACAATGTTCGTTTGACAGAAGTAAACTGAAAAAGGGAGTTGCTGGTTTCTGTAAAATTCATGTTCCACGTATGTTGTTTCATTCTGTGTATGTGTACACTCACTCTCCCTGTTTAAACAGCGGAGTGAGAATGGACAAAAAGCCTCTTCCATGCTGTGATCTTACTTCATCACTCGATGTAATGTTTACCGTCGCGATGTTTAGCAACTGGCTGAGTTTAAAAACAGGCCTTCGCAAATACTTCTCTGGTATTTTAAATCGGTTGGCAGATTGAGCGTTGGGCAATTCCCACTTGAAAATACTGCGAGTACCTTTCGCCCTATCTGTCCTTTTGCCCGTTATCCTCTGAAAGGGCACCCTGCCCAGGTCCACTAGCACCCAATCTCAACCCCTTTTTGATCCAGAGAACAAGTGTCCTACAGGATGCAGAGCCAAGCTCCATGCGGCACCTGCAGTTCAGCTCAAGCTTTTTGACTCATGCTTAGGTTTCCCTGGCCGGCCCATCCCTAATGTGCCTTCTTCAGGGGGGCAGCTGAGAGTGAACCAGGCCGGTGTGAGATTGAAGCCCCATGTAGGTCAGATGGTAGCATCTTTCCTTTCTCAAAAACATCCCAATTGTGTTTTTACACCCATTTGACAGCTGCATTTTTACTTTTACTGACACCGGCTCCTCGTATGTATTTTTTAAAAACTTAATTAAAATTCTGCAGGGATTTTGAACTCGCATTCTCTGGTTAGTAACTCTACCCACTACCATGTCCTCTGACTGTCTGTCTCACTGTAGTTTACGCTCCATGTTGAGAGTCAGGTTGTCAGCATTAATTTGTTCTTTGTCAGTCACCTTTCTCTATTCTAGAACTTGCGCGGCATAATCTGCTGGGCCATTCTCCTCGATCTGGCGCTGGGGAGTCTTGTCTCGTCAAGAAAACTTGGGTTGGTAGGCAGGTTGGCCTGCAGGATGAGACCCATATCTCCATGAACAATACTTCCACTGACTGCCAATTGCCTCACATGTGGTCAAATCAGATGGACACTTTATCTGTGGTGGATTCTCTGGGGAGAAATTTGTGTGGGCTTATAAGCATTAAATTAGGGGGGAAATGGAAACAAAGATTAGCTGAAGCTTGTAATCACTAACAAACAAATAGATAAGGCCTGGTTGCAGTGAGGGGATCATTTCCTTATCCCATTTAACTTCTGCTATTGGGGAATTAGAGAAATGTGCCAGAAGATCACATTCCCACTTGCTCCATCTCTTAATATTGGACACCACCTCTCCACAGTCCACTAAATAAAGTGCTGAAGAACCCAGGTCAGATTTCTTTGGATGGTACTTCTCTCTTTTTTTGTGCGTTCTGGCAAGGATCAACGTTGTCAACTGGACATGCCCAGTTGGTATATGGATTATCCCATTTGAGACTCCTGTGTGAATAAAATCTTGAGTGATAAATTACAACAGTGCTGAACACTGACACTTGATGTTAATTATGACACTCTCCCCGCACACGATGCAACTTGACTTAAATTTGAATAAACAAAATCTTCGGAAACTGGCCTGCTGATTGTTTGGCCTTTTGATTAATTGAATGACATCTCTTCAAAGTGTTCGAATTGCAGCTCAAGCTGTAAATTCTACATTTGTAAGGTTACATTTGCATTGCCAGACAAAACACATTAAAAAAAGATAAAGGGCAGTTCTATATTCTCACTTTGTGCAGTTTAGCCATTTATTGCTTTGCGAAGAAAAGAGATTATCTCCAGGAATGCTCACAGCTGAGTAAGGATTAGACTCTCCGGGTCTAGCTGTTTAGCAATGTACATAAAATATTATCCATTATGGAGAGCCACATATCATCCAGTACAAACTTAAAGTGCATAAATGCTTTCAGTCGTGTCTTTATGTTTAATTGCATCAACTAATAGATGAGGAATGAGTCTGAAGATTAACGTGAAGAGGAGACAATTATTTGATGGTTTGGGACACAATCTATAAGAATTTATATTTTGGTTATTGGCTTCAACAATCAAACACAGTTTGTTTACTCTTTTTCTTAGTCCTGTAGTCTGAATATAATATTTTTTATGAAGGCAATCAGATTGTTTCAATGTAATATTCCTGTCATATTGTCTTAGCAAAATTACACCAGTTTGTATAAACAAGACTTCTGATATTTATTCCTTTTAATGTCTGGAATGCTGGTTCCCTACTTTTCTGGCATTAAATGCCAGGAATAGTTAGTTGATAGCGAAAAGGTTTTACCAAACTGTACTGTAATACTAAACTAATTTGTGATAATGTCAGGAATTTGTCTTGTTAACTGTAACTCCATTTCTTACTCCCAATTAATAGTTTAAAGTTTTTATTGGTTGATTGTAACACTTCAGGGCTTATTACAGCCACATTGCAGGCAAATGTTCTTGATACCAGAGCCAAAGGGGTTAGGTTATGCGGACAGGTTGCAGAGATTCCTTCGAGTATAGAAGCTTAAGGAGGTGGCCTGAACAGGTTGTTTAAAATGATTAGGGATGGGTTAGAGACAGAGAAGCTATTTTTTCTCTGATGGGGAGCTCTTGAATGAACGGGACAAATGAGACAGGGATCCTGGAACTCATCCCCCAAAAGACTATTGAGGCCAGTTGAAAAGTTCAAAACGGAGATTGATTTTGCCAAGTGAGGGTATCTAAGGTTTATGGCACCAAGATTGGTGAATATGTTGAGGTGCATTTGAAATTGTTTGAGAAACTGAATGATCTCCTCCTGTCCCCATGTTCCCTATATGGTGAGACTTGGCAACAGCGACCGTTAGTTCCACACTGGATGGCGATTATCACTACAGTCGAGAATGCCCACAAATTATTGCCTAATCTGCAACATCAGATCTTTAAATATTTGACAAAATAACAAACGCAAGGACGGACTTGCCAACATAAACTAATTTATCAGGCAGAAAAGATCGGACATGGCTGGAAGTTAGGCATGAGTGCACACTCCCTGAAGAGTGTGGCAGGTCGCCAAAACAATGCAATACTGCATCGCTGGAGCTGACCCAGGTGATGCAAAGTGTCACATGTGTGCATAACAACAGGACTTCAAATGCAGATGAAGGTGAAGAGGCTATATTTGTACCATGATTTATGAAAGAGGCTAAAGAAGGAAACTCCAGTTATCTTCACATGACAAGGTGAACTTCTTTCCTTCTGCATCAACCTTTATGAGCCGGATAAAACACATGGATGGGCACACTATTAATAGCACAGCATTAATATTGTCCTAGTTATGTTTTCTTTTAAATAATTGCCTGGGTTAAAAATAGATTACTCAGTAAATTACCTCCCTTTTTCTCAGCAAACAAGTATCGTTTCCTGAACGTTTGCCTGTAATCTTTAGTCTGATAAGAGTTGCAGTTAATTTTGACAATGTTCTGTTTGATCTCCGACCATAACTACGAATGTGAAACCAGGAATTGTCTTAATTTATCAATTGAGCCACATAACTAGCAGATAACTCAGCACAACACAGGATGGAGTCACGCAAGCCATTGACCCCAGTCTCTTATTCAATCCAATTGAATTTAATGTTACTCTGTGTTTTTTCAACATTGTTCTCTGCTCACTTTCTCTCTTATGGAACATTTCTTCTGTGACATCGCTTCGATGTGTCTCTCCTGCTGCCTGGTGCTATTGTTGTCTTGTGGGTTTTATGATGTCATGGAGAGTCCACACTGAGTTGTATCAAAGAACTTGGGTGTATTTACAAGGCTATAATACACAGCTCCCGGTAGTTCCCATGCGGGTCCTAACTGGTTGGTGCCGAACTGGCCGACCTTATATACCTGAGGAAGGACCTTATATGACCTGAGGAAGGAGCTGCGTTCCGAAAGCTAGTGATTCAAAACAAAACTGTTGGACTTTAACCTGGTGTTGTAGGACCTCTTACTGTGCTCACCCCAGTCCAACGCCGACATCTCCACACCATGACCTTATATACGACATAGATTGAGTTTCCCCTGCCCCCTTTAACGGGGGAGCTCATACTCCGCAAGGGACACGGGGAAGACAATCATTCCCACACCATAGGTCCCGTGCCGGTTATGAGAGTGGGGTTCTCAAAACCCATTCTCAAATTACTGGAGGCTATAAAGAAAGGAAGGGAAAAAATGCATTATTAAGAAGCTGCCAATAACACCCAGTTGATCTGGTTAGCAAAACGTGAATGTTCGACTAAGGTGCCTAGAAAGAAATGTAACTTGAAATAATATCATTCCGATGTCTAAATATTCCGAAAAACAAGCTAGAAAGCAAAGCGAGTGAAACTCAATGAGTCAAGAGGGTCTGTCCAATTTAAACTGACACGGAATAGCTACTTAACAAGCCTTCCCACAGCCCCCATTACACCCACAAAGACTTACAAACCTTATATTCAACCACATTTCAACACACTGAGCGATCTAATCGACTGTAAAAACATCTCCCTGTCTCACTGCTTTCCTCCAGGCATTGGGCATGTCTCCTATACTGTCTCTGGCTCCCCAGAAAGACAGTTTCCTGCTTCAGGTTAACCTTAATGATGATTTTTCTGCTGTAGGCTTCTGTGATTTATGATCTAGATTCTCCAGGTAGACAGATCATGATTCACCAGTAATCCATGTCTTCATGATGAACGCCCCAGGTGGACTCTTCCTGCTCCTCTATGCTTGATGCTGCATTCCCTCCCAGCGGATATCACGCATTCTGTAGGACAGCAGTCTCAAGTAAATTTGGGATTTGCTAAAGTAATGTTTTGGCCGGCATCTTCACCACTGCTCCCTTCCCATTTATATGTGGGAACATACAGTTAATTTACAAGTCTAAATCATATTATGTTCCTTCCCCCATCTGCCTGGGTCATAGGATTTGTGTCACATTGTTAAGAGTAGGGTGACGTAAAGAGATATTGGGCTGGATGCCCTTCATGATCCTGCCTGAAATGTTAGAGCATGATGGAGGCGAGTAATGATGTTGGCTGAGGAAAATGCCAATGATGAGGCCGACCGCTGCATCGCCGCTACAGTTGCCAACACTCCAGGATTGGTCTGGAGTCTCCAGGAATTGAAAATTAATCTCCAGAACAATGCTGTGTGCAATCCTGTGGAAAGGGATCATAGGGATATGAAAAAAGATTGTTTTCCTTTGTCATTTTCTTTGAACATTTATTTTTACCAGCTATAAAAATATTGAACATGTTTTGTTGAAAATCAAGCATCATCCAACTGGGCAATGAATCTTTTTGCCTTCCAATTGGTGTGGGAAGTCAATGCGTCACAAGGATGGGTGTGTTGGCCGACTAATGGCTGGAGCGCGGGGGCAGGTTATGTGCTGAAACCTCCAGGAATCCATTCAATCACAGGTGGAAAACCTGCTGAACTGGTAACCCAGCATGTAAATTCAATGACCTTTGATCTGGAGAAATTCTGTCCTCAGGTTGATCAGATCTGGTGTAGGGTGCTCCTTCGCCAACTCTCAACGTGGGGCTGTCTTATGGAGAGTTGGTTCTGGTCTCTCTCTCTTTTTGTGGGTTCTCCTGTCTTGAACGGTCATAAGTCTTCTTTTATACTCCTTTCTTCCCAGCTACTGGAATTTGATGTATCAGTCAATTATATTGTTAATCGATTCATCTCCTGGGCCCATCCTGCTGAATGGCCCGCAGTTAGTGCCTTTAATCTCTTGTCCTATTCTACACAATAAGGCATGATGGATCCACCACCTCCTAGTGGGGACATCTTTGCCTCCAAATGAAATAAGTTCTGTTGTGGTGTTGTTACAGTACAACACTTCAGAAAATACCAGCAGCGGGATTCTTTGTCGGCAGGATCATCCGCTTCGCTGGCAGCGCACCCACGCCCCCGGGTTTCCCGAAGGCGTGAGGTGGCCACAATGGGAAACCCCATTGGCTGGCTGCGGAAATGGAGAAGCCAGCTGCTGGTGGAGGCGCACAGCGCCGGAAAAAAGGGACTGGCACACCAGAGAATCCCGCCCTACATAGAACCATAGAATTTACAGTGCAGAAGGAGGCCATTTCGCCCATCGGTTCTGCACTGGCTCTTGGAAAGAGCACTCTACCCAAGCCCACACCTCCACCCTATCCCCGTAAACCAGTAACCCCACCTAACCTAAGGGCAATTTAGCATGGCCAATCCACCTAACCTGCACATCTTTGGACTGTGGGAGCAAACAGGAGCACCCAGTGGAAACCCACGCAGACACAGGGAGAGCGTGCAGACTCTGCACAAACAGTGATCCAAGCCGGGAATCAAACCTGGGACCCTGGCGCTGTGAAGCAACTGTGCTAACCACTGTGCTACCGTGCCTCCCTTGCAATTTGTTTGCAGTAAGCTCATTGCCCTTCAGGAATGTGATCAGCAGTGATGAGGTTAGTTCCTTACCGGGTATCACACTCCCACTTTCACACAACCAGGATTCTATGACGAAAGAGAAAATGCTGGAAAATCTCAGCAGGTCTGGCAGCATCTGTAGGGTGAGAAAAGAGCTAACGTTTCGAGTCCGATGATCCTGTCTTCCTGCTCAGCGCTCTCTCATTTCCCGGTCTCTCGTTCTCAAAAACTGCACCATCTCAATGTCTTGCATGCACACATTCTCAGCATTTAACGTGCACCCAGAATACAAGAGACAAACAGTGAAATTCATTGCAAGATATTAGGGAAAAAATTGCGAGTTTGTTCTCCATCCACGAAGGTGTCATGTCACGAATTGGATTTTGTGTCATCTTATACAGGAGGTAGGTTACCCATAACATGTGACGCTGGAGGATGAAAGCCTTGGGTGTGGTGGGGTTGAGATGAATGAATTTTAACTGGGATCAGAATTTAGGTGGGTGGGAGGTAGGAAGAGCATCATATAACCACCACCCGTGCCATCATCAATTTGAGACTGTGCCCATTTTAATTCTTTGCCTCATTTACACCCTCCCAGTCAACTGTGCATCCTGAATGGGCGGAAAGATGCAGCCCAAAAGTCACCCAGTTGCACTCATTTTGGACCACAGTGTTGGCAAGGTCTAGTGGTTGTGTGAGATTGCCACTGATAACTTTGAGGGAAAATTGGGCTTAATAGAGCAGAAGATTTTTAACACATACATCGTACAAAGAATTGAGTTCAAAAGGGCATGATGGAGAATGGCAATAATTGTGTCACAGGCTTTCCTGCTCTTTCCCTGTGACATCTTAATACTCTCAGCCTGTGAATTCCTAAGTGCTGAGAGATTAATAATGAATTTTACAGCATTGTAACTGCACATTTGGTCTGTGTTATTCAAATGCTTTTAGATAATTTGTGATTGTTAGGTTTGCAAAGGCATCTTCCTGTACACATATAAATATGAAATAAAATTTGAATGCTTATGGGCAATTCTAATGGGTGACTTTTGTTAGGTAAGGTTCTAAGCATTGGGGAAAGTAGCCAGAGATATTTTCCATTTTAACTCCACATGCCCCAATCAATGACCCTCCAATTATGCTTCAGATTTCAAATGTTTAAACATATGAATTAAGAGCAGGAGTTTAACATTTAGCATTTCACAAAGCATCATTTGCAATATTGTACTTGAATTACTGTGACATACCCAAAGAGTGATTACAGTATACTATTATGTGCTAAAGTGATGCAAAAAGAAACTGTGACTGCACAGGATCTGAAGGGGCCGTCGTTGATTTAGTCTTGCAAAGGTGCAAAAACTATGTTAGCATTAGGTTTCTTTGCTTCCTGTTGAGAGTAGAATGCAGAATCAAGTGTATTTTTGAGCAATCACAAAGTGGCCCAGCCAGACAGCAGAATACCACACAGCAGTGCTACACTATGGAGAACGGGGCGGGTGGTTCAGACCCAAGATTCTCTCAGTGGGTGAGATCCCCAATTCAGTGCAGTCAGCTAGGGAGGCGCTGGATTGAGGTGTGGCACTTTATCTTGGCAACACAGGAAACTGCAGGATGGGCTACTTTGCACCTCTTCAATCAACATCCAGTGGCTGGTGCTCCCACCTCATTTCCATGAGTGTAGCACGAGGCTCAATGAGTCCTACGCTGCCGTCCTCCTCTGGGCTGTTACGGTCTGCCTCTGCACTAAGCAGGGGATCAAGCAGCGTTGTGCCGGGAGTACGTGATGCAGCCAGCCTGTTCTTCTGAAGGGCAGTCTGTCACTCTTAACGCACTGAATATTGCTGCAATTGCTGAAAAAGGGAACATGCTGTTGAACCTTTTCTTCCTGCACTCATCAGGACAGATCTGCAAGAATACCAAATTTCAAAGGGAGCAACAATTTATACTGCATGAGAAATGGGTGCTGATTGATTGGATGACAAGTGGACCCTGATTGGTTGAAGTGCTGCTATGGAGAATGCACCGGGAAACAGTTATTTAATAGGATGGCCAGAGTCAATGAGCCTGCTTTGGATTTAAACAAATGCTTCGTGATAACTGTGGTTCTAGCATATTCTATAATGTATTCCCCTCAAAACCTTAATCAGTTATGTCTGATTATCCCCTCCCACAGTTCCCCAATTGTTCAACTGATTGGGTTTAAGATATTCCCATTATTGCTTGATGAGTTCATGTCTGGGGACCCCCTCTTAGCTAGGATCCTATTGTCCAAGTGATTAAGCTTAATGGTTCATCTCCCCTATTTGAATAGCTCAGGTAATTGCCTTGACTCCATGCTAATGGTGACAGGATATCTGGTTCACTCATGTTCCCCAAGTCATTGTCCTTGGTGGACCTTTGCAGACATGTCTCCATCCCAATGAATTGGAATATAGAATGCACAGTGATGCAAATTGGGATAGCAATCTTTTGCTGCGAACTCGAGACACATTTAGGTTCTGTATTTAAAAAGTCTCAATTCTAAAAAGTTCAATTCAGGTTCCCAGCTGATGGATTAAAAATCATTATCTGACCGAAAGCATATTTTCATGATATGGTGCATATTTGTTTATGGTAGCCTTAAGTAGACAAAATACAAAATGAAATTTTCAAGGAGCGACATCCCTGCCTTCTTAGTAAATGAGAGACATAGCGGGCTGGATTCTCTGTTTGAGGAACTAACTGCTGACGCTGGGACTGAGTGGCGGGACCTCTACGATGTCGATGGGGGTGCAACTGTCGGAGCAATTCTGAACATGCTAATGGACCAGCCTACCTGCCATGTGGAACTAGTACAATTCCAACAGACGCTAGTGTCGGATTCACTGCAGTTCGGGTTGGCACCCGAGAGCCTGACAAGCTGGAGCTGCATATAAGCACTCCACTCCCCCCACACTCCCATTCCAGCCAAGAAGATGCCACCACGGACAGCGGCCCCAAGATTCGCAGATGCAGAGCTGGGGACTTTGATGGATACCATGGAGGAAAGGCGGGACACCCTGTTCCCAGTGTGGGATGGAGCCTGCCACCTCCGTCGTTAACCAGGCCTAGGCGCAATTGGCATAGGTGGTGATCGTGTGGGCCCCACCGCCAGGACCAGGCAGCAGTGTTGGAAGAGGATGCATGACCTCCTCAGGGCGGCCAGGGTGAGTCACCACCACACCATGCCCCTGGCACCACCCCTGGCCCACACGCCTCCGCCCTACACCGCGCATCCCCCCTCCCAGAGGGCGACAGCACTCCACCCGCCAACAGTCCCCTCGCACCTCACCCTGCACCACATGCCAATACCCATTGGGGCGGCACGGTAGCACAGTGGTTAGCACAGTTGCTTCACAGCTCCAGGGTCCCAGGTTCGCTTCCCAGCTTGGGCCACCGTCTGTGCGGAGTCTGCACATCCTCCCGTTGTGTGCGTGGGTTTCCTCTGGGTGCTCCGGTTTCCTCCAACAGTCCAAAGATGTGAAGGTTAGGTCGATTGGCCATGCAAAGTTGCCCTTAGGTTAGGTGGGGTTACTGGTTTACGGGGATAGGGTGGAGGTGTTGGCTTCAGTGGGGTGCTCTTTCCAGGAGTCGGTGCAGATTCGATGGGCCGAATGGCCTCCTTCTGCACTGTAGATTCTCTATTGGCTGCCGTAGCCAGGTGCCTTGCACAGACAGGCCACCAGCCATGGACCCCCTGCATTGCCCTCCAAGGGTCTCACTCTGTGCATTATCTGTCCCCCAGGAGAAGGCCCACAATCGCAGGGAGCGGGAAAAGACTAGTGGGGATCGCCGGTCCTGTGGCCCCCTACCATTGCGGAGCAGAGGGCATTGGACCTGGTCGGCAAGGTGGGAGAACGGGCAGCTGCCAGGGCCGAGGTCAGCATGGGACAACCAAATGAGCCCCCGATGTGTTGCGATGTTCCTATGGTACATGAGTCACCCCTCCCCCCCTCACAGCATGCCTACCCGCAGTCTAAACATTCATCTTGTCTGTTGTCTCCTAGGGTCACTTACCGATGAGGCAGAACCGGATGGTACCCCCACTCCCAACCACAACCCTGCGTTGACCGGGCGATGAGGCAGGACTGTCCAGCGTCCCACCACCGCAACCCAGCAACACCCAGAGCACACATCTGGGGACAACATTGACTTCTCATCACTGCTGTCACCTACACCTTCCACCATCCCAGAGACACTCAGCTCGGTTGGGCACTTTAGTGAAGAGGCACCTGGGGCCTCCACCTAGTGCGCACCACACACATACAGCAGCAGTACATCAGGTGGAGGTAGGAACCCCCGAGTGGGCAGATGGTCAGAGGGCAGCCTGACCCAAGGGACTAGCTGCCGTTTAGACAGCAGAGCCGGGGACTACATGAGGGGGTGTCAGCAACCTTATCAAATGCAGGTATAGTTGGAGTTGGAGGAGTCCAATTGCCTGAAGGGGCAGGAGGCGGTACCAACAATGTGTGCCACACAGGTCAACACCGCACAGGTGGCGTAGGATGGAGGCCTTGAGTGCAAAGTTATCGGCCATGGGTCAGGTTGTCCAAGGCCTGGGGCATTCAGTGCGGGAGGCAGCTGAGGTACAGGTCAGGGCTGCCCTGTCATAGGGCATCTACCAGCGCACCATGGACATTTCTGCGGCACTCCAGAGCATTACCCAGTCATAACAGGTCGTGGCTGGGGGGGCTGGAGAGCTTTGGCCTGGCACTGGCTGACCTGAACCAGACACAGAGGGACCCGGCACAGTTCCAGAGGGACGTGGCACAGTCCCTGTGCTCCATGGCTGCAAGCATGAGGACCCTGGTCAAGGCGGGAGCGGGCCTCCAGGACTGGCAGCACCAGTTAACGGCTGAGCCCCCGGAGCACTCTCTGGCCGATCCCCTGTCCCAAGGAATAGCCATGGGGCCATTGGGCACCCCGAGGGAGGAGGAGGTGATGGTGCTTGTGCCGGTGACTCCAACATGGGAGGTGCTGAAGCACCGCAGCGCCTCTGAATCCCCCCCGCCCCTGTTCCTAGTGCATCCGATGGGCAGGGGCAGAACCTAGTGACACCAGGCCACCAGAAGACTGCCGGGCCCATCCGGGCTCGATCACTCCAGAGGACAACCAGCAAAAGGGACACAAATCATAGGATGCGAATCGCGCAGGCTGCCTCCACTCCTGCTGTAACACCTGGGGACCGCCCTAGACTGAGAATCAGGTCACATAAGGCTAGAAGGTTAGACACCAGTTAAGTTGGCACAGGTGAAGCACATAGGGTGCCGTTAGGGGCTAGGGCAGTTATTGTGCATAGCACTGTCACCAGTAGGTAAAAGGTAAAGTCGCCATAGTCCCTGATGGCCATCGGCTACTTTCCCCTTTGACAGGGAGAGCTGTCTGGTGATGATTTAACCTGAAGATCAACAGACCTCAGGCAAGGAGCAAGGTTGAGAAGGCGGAGCCTTCGTAAATAACCCCAGCCGGTACAAGAATTGAACCCGTGCTGCTGGCCTTGCTCTGTATCATGAACCAGCTGTCTAGCCACGTGAACTAAACTGGTCCCCACGAGTTCTGAACTGCCTCGGACCCCTGTCCGTAGGGTGTGGGGATGGGCTGGGCTGGGTGCAGAGGGTGGGCCGGTTGGTTGGGGGGGATGCAGGGGGTCATGAGGTGGGCCTATCCGGTGCATTACCCATCACCGCTTGCTGCCCCCCAACCCGCAGAAGGACTGTGGGCCCGTGTGATCGAATGGCTCGCACGCACGCAGGGATCACCTGGACGGACAGTGGAATGTAGCACCGGAGCAGGAGTCATCTGCTGGTGGCCAGGTCCCATAGTCGGTGAACCTGGGGGCAATCAAGTTGTCCTGTGTGCGACGGCCCCAGTACACATGTCATACGGCCTCCTGTGCCTGGCTTGGCCCCATGTCCAGCCCACCCTGGCCATCCTCCACACCCTCGTTGGATGAGGCATGCCAGTCTTCCACCTCCTTCTCCAGCATGTCGTCCCTCTGCAGTGCAATTTTGCAGCCAGCCACCACGATGTGGGAGATTCCTCCCAGAGCTGTTTTGGAGGGACCCACTTAGAGCGGTCCAGGCACCTGAAGCGCATCTTGTGGACGCCGATGCACCGCTCGATGACACCCCTGGTTTCTGCATGGGCGTCATTGAAGCGGCCATCTGCATCTGCCTGAGCTCTCCAGATAGGCATCATCAACTGCAACCGCAGCGTTTTCCCCTGTTGCCCAAGAGCCAACCCCACGCCTATGGCTTTGCCTCGATGCTTTCAGGAACCATCGTGTTCACCAAGACAAAAACGTCGTGCACGCTGCTCGGGTGTCGTCACACACCAACTGCACATTGAGGGAGTGGCATCCTTTCTGATTTATGAAGGATACCCCCCTCGCAATGCAATTCAGTCCCCCCACAATGCAATTCATCTCCCCTCGGGAATTTCTGGGTCCCCCGCTTATCCTCCAAGTACGGGGGTGACCCTACCTGCCTCCCGCATACCAGAGATCGTCTACATAAAGGGACTCCCCACAGACACCCCTAAATTAAGAGACCCCCCACGGACCCTTGAAATAAAGATATCCCCCCCACAGACCCGCTAAATAAAGAGACACCCCACAGAGATCCCTAAAAATAGATACCCCCACAGAGACCCTAGACCAGAGAATCCTGTCAGGAAACTCCCAGAAGAGAGACTCCTATCAGCAAGCACCCCAGAAGAGAGATCCTGTCTGGAAGCTTGAGAGCAGTTCAGACAGAGGCAGTGAAAAATAATCATTATTTTAACACTCACCTGGGCATTACACCTTCTGGCTCAGACACGGGAAGCAGCACCTGTCAATTTCCATTCATCTCCTTTCATGGTTGGGTTACTGTGAAGTAGACAGCTGTGATACTAATCACAATGTTTATGAACATTAAGCTTCGATTGACAGCTCCTGGACCACTTCAAACAGAGTTATATGCCGTTAGTTTCCCAGCTGGTCACTTCAAAGTTAGTCAACCGTGATGCAAGATGATTGGAACAATACTGACAGCTGGGTGCCTGTGGTGCAAACTGTCAATCACAGCCTAGTGAAATCAATATCAAAGAAAAATGATTGAATGGCTTGCAGGGTACAATTATGAGGGACATAGATAGGGTGGATGGGAAGGTACTTGTCCCCTTAGTGGAGGGGTCAATAACCAGGGGGCACAGAATTGCGGTAAGGGGCAGGAGATTCAGAGGAGATGTCAGGAAATTGTTTTCACCCAGACAGTGGTTGGAATCTGGAACTCACTGCCTGAAAAGGTGGTAACCCTCACAACTTTTAAGAAATATTTAGATGAATTGCCATTGCATACAAGACTACAGGCCAAATGTTGGAAAATGGGATTAGAGTAGTTAGGTGCTTGATGGTCAGTGCGGATGCAATGGGCCAAAGGGCCTCTTTCCGAGATGTAAAACTTTATGACACTACCATGTCTTCCTCATGGTATGGTTTTGTTTGGTGATCACATCAATGCAGATTCAAAACTGATTCTCACACCTGGGTTTTTTGATGGATTGTATGGGTGAGATCCAAGTGCTGGGCTCAGCCCAATTTCCTCGATAATGTTGAGGTTAAGTAGGTGTGGAGGTTTCTTTTCTGTCTGTTTTCCAGATTGAGATGGTATTTGTCACCGTTGATGTAATTAGCATGTAGCACCTTTCGGTTTGCCAAACCACTGAAGATTTTAAACATACAGTTCAGGAATGTTGGTAAGTGTAGGAATCATAGGTATTCTTGTAATCACGTGCGTATCTGTTGCTGCGTGGAAACTGATATGCATGTCCCATTCTAATTTATGACATAAAATCGTTCTAGTCTCTTTCAGTATGATTGACATTTTGTAAGTCCTGAGAACTTTCAGTGGATTGCTACTGGTTTGCGGAGAAGGGGGTGATCCTGAAGTTGGTGAAACATTTTTGCCTCCCATGACATTGACTGATGCTCTCATATTGTGGCATTCAATGTCCAAGCAACCAATGGTCACTGGCACACGTGGCTGGTTGCTTGTCAAAAGAGAGCACAAAATTATATTCAAGGTCATCTTCCACGATGTTGGCTACACTCTCTCACGCTTTTGCTGTGGTATGCATCTGCGGCAACGCTCTGTTGGTATTGGTCTCAGTAGCTGTTTTGGGGAATGAGTGACCGACACGAGCAAAGCAGTTGAGTTTTCCATAAGACCACAAGACGCAGGAGCAGAAGTAGGCCATTCGGCCCATCAATTCTGCTCCGCCATTCAATGAGATCATGGCTGATCTGATATAATCCTCAGCTCCACTTCCTTCCGTATCCCCATAACCCTTTGATGTGTTGGGTAGGCTGGGTCGATGTGGACTGCACTTGATGCAGTGTAGCGAGAGACAGACCTCCAACGCTTGATAAGTTGCAACACGATTTTATTTAACATCTAAACTATTATACATGTTCAACTGTGGGTTGACACTATGCTGACTTGATTGGAGACCTGATACTAGCGTAACCAGACTTACTAGCTACCACATGGTGTTTGCACTGGCCAGCTCACTGACTCTGACTGTCTCAGAAGCTGGGTCCCGAGAGAGTGGGAAAACTGGTGCCCTCTGGCTTTATAGTGGTCGTGTCCTGTCTGGTGATTGGCTGCTCTGTTCTGTGTGCTTACTGGTCATCCTGTGTGTCAATCACTGCCTGTCTGCACTCCATTACATACATAGATGTATATTATGACATCTCGCCCCCTTTTTTTTTTCTTTTTGTATTTGTGTGTTGAGATAATAAATATTAAGGTGCCTGTGCGTGTGGATGTGTATATATGCGTGACTATATACAGAATGTGCTAAAATGACCTTATACACACAGGAAGGTGTCGCTAGTGCAGATATAGGGCAGATGAAATGGTAAAAAACGATATTTACAGAGGTCAAAACGGTAAGGTAACACAGTTGTGCAAAAGTTCAGTCTGTAAGTTTAGTCTCTGCGGCGGGCGACAAATTCTGGTTGACCGCCTCAAGGGTGGATCAGGGGTCGCCTGCACTTGGATAGGTGGGACCGCCGCCAATGCGGTGGTCGCAGAGGTCGGCAGGATTGCTGGTAGATCGGTGGCCTCATGGTAGGGCATGTCCGGAGGAAGCATTGTGTGAGGCGGGACACCATGGTTAGGTGGCGGGCGTGGAACTCTGCGCAGTGCCCGTCTGTTTCATCATAGGAAGGAGCCATCAGCCATGCGGACGAGGAACGATGTCGGGGACATTTGCTTGACCACCACAGCTGTGGCGGACCAGCCGCCGTCAGGCAACTGCACACGAACACTATCAGTTGGGACCAGCTCGGGAAGATCCATGGCATGAGCGTCGTATACTGATTTCTGTTGGGCCCGAGACTGCTGCATCTTTTGTATGACCGTGAGGTGGTCAGGTCTGGAACATGGATGGCTGGAACCGTGGTTCGCAGAGCGCGATTCATGAGCATCTGGGAGACAACACAGTGGACAGCGGGGATGCTCTGTATGCCAGCAGCGCCAGGTTGAAGTCGGAGCCTGAGTCTGCAGCCTTGCATAGTAATCTCTTGACGATATGGACCCCTTTTTCGGCATTGCCATTTGACTGCGGGTAGTGGGGGCTGGAGGTTACGTGACGAAAGTTGTATAGGCGGGCAAAATCAGACCATTCGTGGCTGTAAAAACAGGGACCGTTGTCACTCATCACCGTGAGCGGTATCCCACGCCTGGCAAATGTTTCTCTGCATACTTTAATCACCACCTTCAACGTGAGATCGGACAGTTTCACCACTTCTGGGTAATTGGAGAAGTAGTCGACCAGGAGGACATAGTCACGCCCCTTGGCATGGAAAAGGTCGACACCGACTTTGGACCATGGGGAGGTCACGATCTCAAGTTGCTGCAGAATTTCTTTGGGTTGAGCTGGCTGAAATTTCTGACATGTGGGGCAGTTGAGGACCGTGTTGGCAACGTCCTGGCTGATGCCCGGCCAATAGACTGCCTCTCGGGCTCTGCGTCGACATTTCTCAACCCCCAGGTGACCCTCATGGAGTTCGCCAAGCACCATAGCTCGCATGCTCTGCGGAATCACAATCCTATCGAGCTTCATGAGGATGCCATCCACCACCGTCAGGTCGTCCTTGACATTGTAAAACTGGGGACACTGTCCCTTCTGCCAGCCATTCGTGAGGTGCTGCATCACACGCTGTAGCAGAGGATCCTTGGCCGTTTCCTCACGAATTTGGATGACCCTCTCAAGGTTGGAGGCACACAATTGCACCTGGGCATCGATTTGGCAGACAAAGTCAGTTTGTTCACACGGTGTGGTGATAGACCTGGAAAGGGCATCTGCAACAATGAGTTCTTTGCCTGGCGTGTAGACAAATTCAAAGTCATAGCGGCGTAGCTTGAGAAGGATTCGTTGTAACCGAGGCGTCATGTCATTCAAATCGTTCTGGATTATGTGGACTAATGGCCTGTGGTCCGTCTCAACCGTGAATTTTGGGAGTCATGAAATTTGTCGATTCCCGTTAGGAGGCCCAGGCATTCCTTCTCAATCTGAACGTACCGTTGCTCAGTGGGCGTCATGGCTCTGGAGGCATATGCAACTGGGGCCCATGAGGAGGAGTCATCCCGTTGGAGGAGCACCGCCCCAATACCGTCCTGGCTCGCGTCAGTGGATATTTTGAATTCTTTGGTAGGGTCGAAGAACGCCAGAATCAGGGCAGTGGTGAGTTTTGCCCTCAGATCACACCATTCGTTCTCATGAGCGGGCAGGCACTGGAATTCCGTCGACTTTTTGACGAGATGGCGGAGGGCTGTGGTGTCTGCCACCATGTTGGGAATGAATTTCCCGAGGAAGTTAACCATCCCTAGAAAGCGGAGGACCGCCTTCTTGTCCTCTGGGGTCTTCATGGCGTTGATCGCCGAGACCTTGTCAGCATCTGGCCACACGCCTTGCTGCGAGATGTGGTCACCAAGGAATTTGATTTCTGATTGACCGAACGAGCACTTGGCTCTGTTGAGTCGGAGGCCATGTTCATGGATTCTGTGGAATACCTGCCTGAGGCGATCAATGTGTTCTTGAGGAGTTGTGGACCAGATTATGACATCGTCAACATACACGCGCACCCCCTCGATACCCTCCATCATCTGTTCCATGATGCGGTGAAATACCTCTGAGGCAGAGATGATGCCAAAAGGCACCCGATTGTAGCAATAGCGACCGAACGAGGTATTGAATGTGCACAGCTTGCGAGTGGATGCATCCAACTGTATTTGCCAGAACCCCTTGGAGGCGTCCAGCTTCGTAAAGAGTTTGGCATGAGCCATCTCGCTGGTCAATTCTTCACGTTTTGGTATCGGGTAATGTTCACTCATGATGTTGCGGTTTAGATCCTTGAGGTCGATGCAGATTCGAAGCTCCCCTGACGGCTTCTTGACGCAGACCATGGATCTCGCCCAGTCCGTGGGTTCTGTGACCCTTGATATGATGCCATGGTCCTGGAGGTCTTGTAACTGCTGCTTGATGCGGTCCTTGAGGGGTGCCGGCACCCGACGTGGTGCGTGGATCACAGGGATGGCGTTTGATTTGAACAGGATTTTGTATCGGTATGGGAGTGTGCCCATTCCATCAAACACGCTGTGGTACTGCGTGATGATGTCATCAATTTCAGCCTGGAAGTTCTCATCAGGTGCGGCTGTCACCTGTGAGGATGACATGGTGTGGACTCGCTGAACCAAGTTCAGGAGTTTGCAGGCCCGAGCACCGAGCAGGGTTGCTCTGTCAGGTCCCACGATCTCAAATCGCAGTGTCGCTTTAAATGACTTATTGGCAACTCCGAGTTGGCATGAGCCACTGGCAGCTATGGCATTGCCATTGTAGTCAAGGAGTTGGCAGGCCGGTGGAAGAATACTTGATCTGACGCGGATGGTGTCGAGATCGGATTTGGAGATGAGGTTCGCCGATGCGCCCGTGTCCAGTTTGAACCAGATGCGAGCCTTGTTGACTGTGAGGACAGCACACCACTCGTCGTCGGGATCCACGCTGAGGATCGGGAGCTGCGTCGCTGTCTTGGAGAAAGGCAGCGCATGCTTCGTAATGATGCCCACACGGTATGGAGATTTGAGGCACGCAGCATCAGGATCTGTTGGGCTGTTGGGGTCGGAGTCTGACATGGCCTGCTGTATTGAACGGACGCTTCTGCGCCGTGGTTGGGATCGCTGGATGCTGGGCAGTGGAGCAGATCTGCAAAGGGCTGTGTAGTGGCCAAGCTTACCACACTGTAGACACAGTCGTGATTTTACGGGACATTGCCGCTTTAAATGGGCAGAGCCACAATTCGGACACATCGTGACGTCAACGTCAGCGCGTTCCGTGTGCCATCGCGCATGCGCAGTGCGGTCAAATGATGTATGTACCTGCGCAGTCTGGTCGTCGGTCTCGCCGTCCCCTCAGTCGTGGCGCGCATACGCAGGGGCCCAGGAAAAGCGCGCGGAATGGCTACTCTCGTCGATACTTAGGCCCTGCATTTGTGCGATGGCCTGCACCTGTTCCGCCTCGTGGGAGGTTAGCTTTGCCGTTTCTTCCACTCTGATGTGGGAGTACCGATTGTTAGTATGTTCGTGGAGAACGCACGTTTCGATGGCGATGGTGAGGGTGAACTGCTTGACTTTCAGGAGCTGCTGGCGAAGGGAATCGGAGTGGACCCCGAAAACGATCTGATCCTGGATCATGGAATCAGTGGTCGAGTCATAGTTACATGATTGCGCGAGGATGCGGAGATGGGTCAGAAAGGATTGAAAAGGTTCATCCTTACCCTGAAGCCTCTGCTTGAAAACGTACCGTTCAAAGCTCTCATTCACCTCAATGTCGCAGTGGCTGTCGAACTTCAGTAGGACTGTTTTAAATTTCATCTTGTCTTCGCCTTCAGCGAATGTAAGGGAGTTGTAGATGTGGATGGTGTGGTCCCCAGCTGTGGAGAGGAATAGTGCGATTTTCCTGGCGTCCGATGCGGCCTCGAGGTCGGTGACTTCTAGATAGAGTTGGAACTTTTGTTTGAAGATCTTCCAATTTGCACCGAGGTTGCCGGCGATGCGGAGCTGCGGAGGAGGGCGGACGTTTTCCATGTCACCGGATGGCTGTTTGCTGGTTAACGCTGATTCACTCAAGGTAGGTCCGTCAATTTTCAGCATCACTCACTGGCACCATGATGTGTTGGGTGGGCTTGGTCGATGTGGACTGCCCTGAGTGTAGCAAGAGACAGACCTCCAACACTTGATAAGATGCAACACGACTTTATTTAACATCTAAACTATTATACATGTTCAACTGTGGGTTGACACTATGCTGACTTGACTGGAGACCTGATACTAACCTAACCAGACTTACTAGCTACCAAATGGTGTTTGCACTGGCCAGCTCACTAACTCTGACTGTCTCAGAGGCTGGGTCCCGAGAGAGCGGGAAAACTGGTGCCCTCTGGCTTTATAATGGTTGTGTCCTGTCTGGTGATTGGCTGCCCTGTTCTGTGTGCTTACTGGTCATCCTGTGTGTCAATCACTGCCTGTCTGTACTCCATTATATACATAGATGTAGATTATGACACCCTTGATTCCCTTACTGATTACAAATCTGTCTATCTCAGCCATAAGCTTCACACTTTTTTTTGCCAGCAGCAGGACACCCTGTCCGGTGTGGGTAAGCACTGCCACATTGTTAAGACAAGTCACAGCGCAGACACACAAACACCTGTTCTTGCTTTGCAGGTGGCTTACTGGTACATGAGCGATGAACAGTGTTCACAGGAGTTGAACTTGGATTATGATAGCTACCATTGGCTGCTTCAGCTTTAGTCAGTCTGGACTCTGAACGCAATAGTGAATTTGCTAACTCAAACAGCAGTGACAGCTTTCTATCTTTTCCGAGTCCTTTTTGCCTTAGTTTACTCGAGAGACAACTTCAATTATTTGTGTTTTGATTTCCCATTTGACATCACCAAAGTCATATTTGATTGCTAATTGCCCTAATTGGAATATTGATGAATTGTCTTGTTTGCTTCTTGCGAGTATGTCAGCTGATAATTGTTTCATACATCGTGTGAAATCGGATGCTGCCGCATTTGTAGGCAATTCGTAGTCATTTTTCTCAGGCATAAGTGTTTGAAGAATGTATTCCAATTCTTCACCTCCATAGTAGAGAAGTAAGCCCCTTTTCCTATTGTCATCTGTGATTGCAAAACCTGTCATTGGACCTGCAAAGTATCACAGCCACTTTTGCCAATGTGGGAACATGGAGCCATGGGGGTATTAATGCTGTTAGCATAATCGTATCCCGAAGGAGGGAAGAAAGATTGGATAGCGTGAAAATAGCAATAATATACTAAATTGGTCAACATCACTCAACGTTAATGATGGCTCCGAATGCATATCATAAGGTGGTAGATTGGGCATGGACAATGTCATATCAATAAGCCATGCAGTGATAGTGCATGATGAGGGATCTGGGATTGCGTTCTTTTCAAAGACGTACTTCTCTGTAATGATCCGATCCACCAGAGTACTTAACCCCTCAGAAGGCAGCAGAGTAGAATTGGCGGAGGACAAGCATGCCTTCATCTGCTGAACCCAGTGGAGGTGAAGGCTCTCAGAAATGTGGCTCATGTTGCAACGGAGGCCATGGCATTCAGGATTGGTGAGAACATTGAGGATGACAGCATGCTCCTTCTCAACTTAAAGTTCATCCTCAGTCAGCTGGAATCCTTGGTTCACAACCCCAACCCCTTGCCTCACTCCAGTCTTCTCCTTTGATGTGCTACTTTCCAGTAGATGAGAACCACCGCCTGCCCAAACACAGCCCAAAGGGGAAGAGAGAGCGCACAGCAAAGCATTAATGAAAATACCCTGTCATTTGATCTGAAACTTTGCAGCTACCAATTCAGATATTCTCATTTCCAATTCTCTCTCTACTGGATGCACTAAGGTATACTTTTGTCTGCTTCCGTAGCTAGTAATTCCTGGAACAGGGCACTATCTGCCCCCAGGGGCTTACAGCGTGAGGGGCGCCACTCCACGTCAAGCATGGCTGACCAGGAATCTCTCCTGCTCTTACCGTCAGCCATTGACATGTTTGGAAGGATTTGCAGGTTGACTCACTCAACCTGTTTGACCATGCTATGAACGCAGCTTCCTTGGCCATCAGGTCCTGGAGTGGGACTCGAGCCCAGAACGTCTGGCTCAGAGGCAGGAATGTTATCCACTGCACCACAAGACCACCGTAGCTCAGGTATTAAGTGGATGTAACTTGGAGGCTAGCAGAGGATTGAGATCAGCAGGTGGTGAGTCACTGGGCACAGGCGTGGCATAGTTAGTCCGGGAGAAAGGATGCTTTGTTTACCAACTCACTGGAGGGCATGGTGGAGATGAGCAGAGGACCCAGATGAGGGGCTTACAGCAGAGTCGGTTTAGCTCAGCGGGCTAGACAGCTGGTTTGTGATGCAGAACCAGGCCAGCAGCGCGGGGTCAATTCTTGTACAGGCAGAGGTTATTCATGAAGGCCCCACCTTCTCAACCTTGCCCCTGGCCTGAGTTGTGTTGATCCTCAGGTTAAACCATCATCAGGCAGTTCTCCCCCTCAAAGGGGAAAGGAGTCTAAGATCCTAAGGGACTATGGTGACTTTACCTTACCTTACAAAAGAACATTGATTGCCATGTACACTGAGATGTTGTGTGCAATGGTTGGTCATCCAGAGAGACTCCAGATACTATCAAGGAACATGGAGGAGCCTGGCTCCAAGTTGGCAGAAGTCATGACCCAGAGCCTGCCCTCTTCACAGCCTCTTTGTCATCTCCTTGTTATGCTGCAGACCCAGAGGAACTGCCAGTGCTGCCCCCAGGACCAGGGAGAGAAATCATGGGCCATGGTGCTTCTCCTCTTTCCAGGCCCCTAATCTGTTGCCCCCAGCCCCCACCAACCTAACCCACCCCTCAATCATGCGTGATATGTTTTCCCCTTTAAAGATTCACTAATCAATTCAACAATCACAGAAAGGTCCTGACAAAATATTTGTTTGCATCTGGTTATAAATATCATCTGATATACACAGCATGGGCCATTAATACGAAGACTAACAATGATATAATGCAGTGTTAATTTGTGAGTGTCCTATAGGTGATTCCACCGTGACTATTAAACAACTAGAGGGTACAAATTTAAATTTAATGTCATTGCACAATATTGTTAATTTAACAGGAAAATATCCCTTTAGTTATTTTTAATACTGTACAAATGATAACCCTGATTTCGGTGACTGCCTCATTAGCATGTTTGGCACATTTCATCATGTGAAAATGGCAATAGTAAATTCATATTTGCGGGAAATATTCAAAACTTACAACCCAGATAAACTCTTTTTCGTTCTGTAGAAGCAAAAGAAGGATTTCTTCTGGCAGGGTGCATGATATTATTCATTATAATTATTTCATACAAGTGGTGTAATTGGATTCTATTTTATTCATAATCTTACAGGTAAAAAGATAAAATGGCTCCTGAGCAACAAAGTGGAATGAATGAACAACATAGGTCTTCGCTGTCAGTGAGAAGCATCGTAGCCCTCAGGTGTCTCTGTGCAACACAACCTTTTAAAGACTGAGTAGTTCACAACTGCATGTGTTTTCCTAATCAGCAGATCTGAAGACTCTGCTAATTGCTGTTTCTCACCACAATATATTTTCCATATCTACTATGCAACACAAGTTTATCACAATATTTAATTCCTCAAAAAACTCATAAAAGCACCGAGATAAAGTGGGATAATAGGAAAGTAGACAAAAGGACAAAATTGAAGTCGATGGAAAAGTCTTGTGAGAATCATGCCCCATGTGTTACTGATTCATGATAAACTCATTACGTACCCTGTCCTGGCAATTTCACTCCACAAAGCCTGTAAACTTTCCTCAGCAGCAAAATAAACAGAACTCCAGCCATGATTCTGCCCAAATGCACACAAAAAAATCATGGATGACAAAGGCCATCTAACCCAGCTCATACCATCCATCCAGAATGAAATACAAACATATATATTTGGACCAGGAGTAAGCCATTTGGCCCCTTGAGCTTGCTCCATGATATGATAACATTTCCTACATGATACCAGTGACTACAACTCAAAGGTATTTAATTGGTTGTGAAGCATTTTGAAACATTGTGAAAGGTGATGTATAATTGGAGTTTTTGTCTTTTTTCCATTGCACCTGCACGCAGTAGACAGAGTAGCAATGTGAAACTGGAGGTCGAAAGCTGATTCGCTAAGGATAATTAACTTCAGAGCAACCACATGATGTTACAAAAGTGTCCATAAAGCCACTACATCTACAAAACAATTAAACTCTGTAGCTAATACAACCTTACCTTTCTGATTTCTCTCGTGCCAGCCCACAATATACCATAAATGGCATCTCCCCTTTTATGCTCATAGAATTTACAATGCAGAAGGAGGCCATTCGGCCCATCGAGTCTGTACCGGCTCTTGGAAAGAGCACCCTACCCAAGGTCAACGCCTCCACCCCATCCCCATAACCCAGTAACCCCACCCAACACGAAGGGCAATTTTGGATACGAAGGGCAATTTATCATGGCCAATCCACCTAACCTGCACATCTTTAGACTGTGGGAGGAAACCGGAGCACACGGAGGAAACCCACGCACACACGGGGAGGATGTGCAGACTCCGCACAGACAGTGACCCAAGCCGGAATCGAACCTGGGACCCTGGAGCTGTGAAGCAATTGTGCTATCCACAATGCTACCGTGCTGCCCTAATGCTAATGATACTATCCCCAGGCTTTGTCAATCAGACATCTCAGGAAAAATGTAGAGTGAATTGTGGATCGGAAATTTTCAGAGGAGAATGATACATGGTACAAACATTCAGTACATCCTTACTTCAAGATCTGGATTGTTCCTCCTTGCCCCAAAAGCTGTCATACGAATTGTGTTGAACATTGTGAATTTATAGTCTAAAATGGAAAAATGTAATTGATAAATAAAAAGCTCAAACAGCAAAAACATTAGTTTGATGGCAATATCCTGAGAGAAATCATTTCTAGAATCATTTAAGACATTGGATTGAGTTTCTATAAAGACCCTTTATGGTAAAAACCTTTATGCTGTTTCTCTGGGATTTCAATGGATTTTCTTTGCCAGAGTTACAATGGATGACTGGGAATCTACCTCCAGAGAAACGTTAGTCCCACAATGTGACTACCTTCTCCTAGAATTTAACAGGATGGTGCAGGCAGAGTGAACCTAAGATGGAGTAGAAATTTGTAAAACCTTTCTTTAAGCAATCACTTTGTGACAAATAGGGATTTAATTCCCAGACTTTGCAACAGTAATAAAACGGCAATAGTGAATCGAATTCCTGTTTTGCATCACTCCCAGGTTTAGTTTCTTACATTTATTTTGATGAAGCCCAAGATTCTCATGCCTCTGGTACATCGACACAGCATGTAATCATAATTGTGTCTAATTTTAGGCATAACGAAAATTTAGAGAACTATTTATATGCTGGTTTAAATTCAAAAGAGAATATTGAGAAGTGCACAGTATTTCATTTTGTTGTAATAACTCTTAAAAGTGAAATCCCCACCCCACACCAACCTCCCCCCCCCCACCTCATGCCAACCCCCGACCTCCCACATCCAGACCCCCTAACCTCCCATCCCATCCTCCAAACTTCCTCAACCACATCGCCAATCCCAACCTTCCTCAAACCTACCCCAACCACTCCACACTCCAAACCCTTCCTAACCTCTCACACACTGCCCAACATCCTCACCGCTGCTCTCCTACACCCCCTCCCCACCCACCATCTAGCATCAACCTGGCTCTAAAATAATTAGACATTTCACTTACCACTTTTTAACTGAAAATGTTTGTAGTTGCTGTGCTGCTGGTGCTGACGTTCGGGCAGAATTGTGATTTTCTGATGAACTTCTAAAAATAACAGTCACGAAACTGCCCAATGGTTGGAATCACCAACGCAGCAACTCAGTTAAACTGATGTGACAAACCGGCTTTTAAAAAATGGAACTGTCACTTCTGGTGGCGTCTATGAAGGAGTAAGTCGTACATTTGGTGGCTCCCGCTCGGGTCGGACTTTTGGACCGTTTCCCCCGATTTTTTACCGGACTTGATTTGAAAAATTGATGACAGAGGCAATTGTGTACTGGATTCCCACATCGATGCATGGAGAGGAGGACTAGAAGTGCTCGCAAAGGCAGAAACAGACAGACAAAGAAGGCTTGGGCTGAAGAGGCAGGGGGAGAAAGCATGGCGGAGGACCGGACCTCTGGCTTGTCGACCCAGCGGTCAACGGAGCAACTGATGCAATTTATCCAGGAGAGCTTCGGCAAGCAGAAGCGGGACTGCTTGGACCCGATTAATGAGTCAATTGCACGGCTGGAGCTTAGATTGGATGCCCAGGATCGGGCGATCCAGGAAGTAGAGAAGGCGCTGGCTGACCAGGAGGAACATCAAACTGCGGTGGAGTTGGAGGTGGGGATATTAAGAGACCAGCAGAAAAGGCTCCTGGAGAAGGTGGAGGACCCGCCGGCAGAACTTGAGAGTCGTTCCTGGAGGACTCCAAAGGAGCGGACGCTGGGGCATACATAGCGGACATGTTCGAGAAGCTGCTGGGGGATGGGACATTCTCCCAACCCTTGGAGGTGGACAGGGCTCACAGAGCGCTCACGAGGAAGCCCCGAATGGGAGACCCCCCCCGCCGAGGTCAATGGTGGTGAGATTCCATAGGTATTTTGTATCTTACAGTGGGCCAAGCAGACAGGGAGCTGTAAATGGGACAACAGTATCCTGCAGATCTATCTGGAACTGAGTGCGGAGGTGGCCAGGAGAAGAGTGGGGTTTAACCAGATCAGGTCGACCCTTTTTAAGAAAAAGGTGAAGTTCGGACTGCTGTATCCGGCACATCTCTGGGTCACGTGCGAGGAGCAACATTTTTATTTCGAGTCACCTGAGGAAGCGCTGTACTTCACTAAAAGGAAAGGACTGGTGGCAGACTGAGAACTTTTGAACTTTGCTGCAACGTTCATGTTTAAAAAAGTTTCTTGTTTTTCCGTTTCATGGACGCTATTTGTAATGCCTTCTGTATTAATTTGAGGCCAGTTGCAGAGCTGAGTGAGTTAAAGTTTACATTTGCACTGTTGGGGGATGGAGGTGTGTTTGTTCAGATGCTGGATCTCTTGCTTGATTTTTTCTTTGTTTCGCGGGGGGTTTTTCTGTAGGGCAATTGTTTGTCATTTGAAAATGTGTGTATGAGCGGGGGTGAAGGTGGGGAGGGAACTATGTGTGGACTCGAGGACTGGAGGGGTCGCGATCCTGATCAACAAGCGGGTGGTGTTTGAGGCGGGAAGAATAGTTTCAGATGTGTGAGGCCGGTACATTATAGTCAGTGGGAAATTGGAGGGGTGCAGGTGGTGCTAGTAAATGTGTATGTGCCAAATTGAGGAGCTGAAGTGCAAGTGGGAAGAGGAGTTGGGAGGAGAGATAAAGGATGGTCTATGGGCAGACGCGTTGAGTAGAGTCAACACATCCACAACATGTACCAGGCTCAGCCTGATAAAATTCAAGATCGTTCACCGGGCTCACATGACAGTGGCCTGGTTCTTTGGGGTAGAAGATAGGTGGAAAGTGTGCGGGAGGGCCAGCGAACCATGTCCACATGTTCTGGACATGCCCAAAGGTGGCACCGAGTCCAGAGGTGGCGATCTTCGGGCTGTCGGCAGTTCTGGGAATCCAGGAGGAGAAAGAGGCAGACGTTCTGGCCTTTGCTTCCCTGGTAGCCGGGACACAGATATTATTAGCTTGGAGGGACTCAAAGCCCCCGAAGTCGGAGACCTGGCTGTTGGACATGGCTAGCATTCTCTGGATGGAGAAAATCAAGTTCACCTTGAGAGGGTCAATGTTAGGGTTCGCCCGGATGTGGCAACTGTTCTTCGACTTCTTTGCGGAAAATTTACATTTTGTTGTTGATATTTTGCAAAAACTTTAATAAAAATTATTTTTTTAAAAAAGATAACGGCGTCTCTGCCGTTCCCGCCGGCACGGTACTCCACCAGTGGTGGCGGCCAATTGGGAGTTAGTTTAGCTTAGAGTAGGGGGTTAATAAAGGTGGGACCTGTAAGGGAGGAAGATGGCTTTTGCACTATGTTTATAGATTTATGTATATAGTTTATTTTGTTGTCGCTGTAAAACCAAAAAATACCTCAATAAAATGTTTATTAAAAGAAAATGGCAGATTTTTCTTCTAAAGCTAGTCTTTGAGGTCTGAAGCTTATCTAAAAGACACGAGAAACTCCATTGAAAACACAGAGCCCGCCTGCCCAGCCCCCCTCCCCTCCACCCCAGCCTCACTATCCCTTGGGCCCTAGCTGCCCCAACACATGTTGCAGTCAATGCATGGACAGATATCACATACTCCTCCACCCTCACTATGAGGATGCAGAGACACTCATTGCCTAGTCCAGGAACTCACCACAACACGTCCAGTGTACTTGCACGGACTTTGCGATCGCACAATCTCTCTAAAGGTTTACTAACTGGGATGGCACGATTAGGGATAGCACTGCTGCCTCACGGGGTCTGCGTGGATCTCACCCCCACAATCCAATGATGTGCAGGGTAGGTGGACTGGCCATGCTAATTTCAAAAAATATATAAATTTAGAGTACCAATTAACTTTTTTTCCAATTAAGGGACAATTTAGCCAAACCACCTAGCTTGCACATCTTTTGGGTTGTGGGGCTAAAACCCACGCAAACACGGGGAGGGTGTACGGACTCCACACAGACAGTGACCCAGAGCCGGGATCGAATCTGGGAACTCGGCGCCGTGAGGCAGCAGGGCTAACCATTGTGCCATCATGCTTCCCTGGCCACGCTGAATTATCCCTTAATTTAAAAAAAAGAAAAAAATAAGTTTTCTGACTGCAATTTGGTTGCCTGTCCTCTTAAAGAATATAAGTCTATTTTGCAACTTAGCACTTGGGATTTTCAGTGATGAGGAAATTTGTTGGCTGGGCCTGCATGCCTATCCTGAGTCTGCATCAATCTGTCGGGCTGTGCAATGTCAGGTTATCACGCCTTCCTGGCGCATGTTGGGGTTGCCAGAGCAAATACTCTTCTCAAGAGGGTGTACTACATTGGCAGCTTCACCAGCATCACTGTGAAGATGACATTGACTCCCCTATTTTCTTAGTCTGATTTTGATGAGTGACTGTACGGATCTAACGGTCCTGCTTTGGCAGTCAGTGGCAGAAGAATGTCACTCGCCATTCATCAGACTAGCATCTGCTTTCAGACCTTTTTGGGCAGGCTTTTGAACAACAAGTTCCAGTTCTTGGGAATAATTTCCAGTAACGTACTGTTATGGGCGAGGCTTTTCAGAACCCCAAAATGTATCATGGAGTTCAACCAACCTCTCCCTTTAATGGATTTGTTGTTTTTCCGAGCACACGGCTTTTTCCCTAGGGGTGGGATTACAATTATGGACACGTGAGTTTTTAAACACAAAACACTGTTTATTCCATGAACTCAACTTAACATCTTAAATAAACATTGGATCTCTTAACACCCCTTACTTCAAAGATAACTCAGAAAATATTGCAACAGTAAATAATTCCTTAAAATGTTCCTTCAAACTTCCAAGAGACTTAACACCTTTAAACAGTATCACGTCAGGTTAAAGGATATATATATTTTCTGTAGAATGGCAGAGACTGTCGCAAACTGGCTTTCTACTTTTAAACTGCTCTCAGCAAAACCAGCCAGGCACTTTTTAGCTGCTCTCAGCAAAACCAAACTGCAAAACTTGCAGCTCTCTGGAAACACACAGACACTGCTTTCAAAACTGAAACTAAAAACTTGCAAAATGGCTGACCTAAAGCCCAGCCCTACCCACTCTCCGACATCACTGTTTTCTTAAAGGTACATTGCTTACAAATAGGGGCTGTTTAGCACAGGGCTAGATCGCTGGCTTTGAAAGCAGACCAAGGCAGGCCAGCAGCACGGTTCAATTCCCGTAACAGCCTCCCCGAACAGGCGCTGGAATGTGACGACTAGGGGCTTTTCACAGTAACTTCATTTGAAGCCTACTTGTGACAATAAGCGATTTTTCATTTTCATTTTTTCACCCTGAATTCCACATATCACCACCTTTTCTGGCAACATTCTTCCCGAACTACATCATTCCTCATCTCTTATCATTAAAGATTGACTAGCTCCCGTATCTCTTAAAATTGTGACTTCTTTAGCTGCTCCTCCTGAGACACATGAGTAAACTTTACCCACACAAGTAAATTCTTTAAAGACATCTGGCACCTTCTTAACAATTACTTCTTGAACAAGCTGTACAATCGTTTGCACCTTCTTTGCTTCCCTTGGGCTTTCCTTTACCACTCTAACAAACCCCACTGTCTTATCCTGTTTTACCACATCAGCCTTCCCAGTGCTTTTCTTCAACCATCAACACTGTGACTTTACATGGCCTAGTTTATTACAGTGAAAACATTTGAAACTTTCATTTCTTTTCCACCCTCCTGGGTTTCTTTTTTAATATGAGGTACATTTTGTTATTGTCTCCCATCAGATCACCTTTACCTTTACCACTTGAGTATTTCTCATGTCCCCAGGTTCTATCCCTCACCGGCTGAAACTGATGTCGGAAACCAATCTTTGATTTATGAACTAATTCATAATCATCTGCCATTTCCGCTGCTAATCTTGCAGTTTTAACCCTCTGTTCTTCCACATGAGTTCTCACTACATCAGGAATTTAATTTTTAAACTCCTCCAAAAGTATAATTTCTCTGAGAGCTTCATACGTTTGGTCTATTTTCAAAGCCCTTATCCACCTATCAAAATTACTCTGTTTGAGCCTTTCAAACTCCATGTATGTTTGACCAAATTCTTTCCTTAAATTTCTAAACCTTTGTCTGTAAGCTTCAGGCACTAGCTCATATGCACTTAAGATGGATTTCTTCACCTCCTCATACGTTCCAGATACCTCCTCCGGTAGCGATGCAAACACTTCACTAGCTCTACCTACCAGCTTTGTTTGAATCAGTAACACCCATATGTCCTGTGGTCATTTCATTTATTTAGCCACCTTCTCAAATTAAATGAAAAAGGCTTCCACTTCCTTCTCGTCAAACCTTGGCAATGCTTGGACATATTTAAATAGATTCCCACCAAGCCTTTGACATGACGTTCTTTCTCACTATCCTCATCACTATCATCCAACTGTACATTTCCCTTTACGTCTGCCAATTTTAACTGATTGTCATATTTCATGGCCATTTTCTGAAGTTCAAACTCCCTCTCTTTATCTTTTTGTTCTGCTAGGACTATTCTTTCTTTTCTCCTTTCTTCTCTCTCCTTTTCTTTTTCCTCTCTCTCTCTTTCTCTTTTTTTCCCCTCTCTCTCTCTTTCTCTTTCTTTTTCTTCTCTCTCACTCTCGTATTCCAGCCGCTTTAATTCTTTCTGATGTTCCATTTGTTTAATTTGCAACTGAATTTTTGCCATTTCCAATGAGTCAAACTCTATCTCGGGCAACTTTAAATGCTTAACCACCGCCATAATTACCTCATCTTTTCGCATTTTATCAGGTAAGGTTAACTGCAATGTTTTTGCCAAATCTAACAGTCTGCATTTTGTTTCTGCCCGTAAAGTACTATGTGTGACATTCTTAACCCCCAAAAACTTCTGAGCCTCTGAAAGAGCCATTGTCACCCTCCCCACTTAAACTAAAATACCACACCGGAAAAGCAACAATCCTTCACTGTCTTTAAGTTCACAAAAGCCAATCCAATAGATAGACTTTTATCCCGGACGAGCCCCCAATTGTTATGGGCGAGGCTTTTCAGAACCCCAAAATGTATCATGGAGTTCAACCAACCTCTCCCTTTAATGGATTTGTTGTTTTTCCGAGCACACGGCTTTTTCCCTAGGGGTGGGATTACAATTATGGACACGTGGGTTTTTAAACACAAAACACTGTTTATTCCATGAACTCAACTTAACATCTTAAATAAACATTGGATCTCTTAACACCCCTTACTTCAAAGATAACTCAGAAAATATTGCAACAGTAAAAAATTCCTTAAAATGTTCCTTCAAACTTCCAAGAGACTTAACGCCTTTAAACAGTATCACACCAGGTTAAAGGATATATATATTTTCTGTAGAATGGCAGAGACTGTCATAAACTGGCTTTCTACTTTTAAACTGCTCTCAGCAAAACCAGCCAGGCACTTTTTAGCTGCTCTCAGCAAAACCAAACTGCAAAACTTGCAGCTCTCTGGAAACACACAGACACTGCTTTTGAAACTGAAACTAAAAACCTGCAAAATGGCTGACCTAAAGCCCAGCCCCATCCACTCTCTGACATCACTGTTTTCTTAAAGGTACATTGCTTACACATCCATTTCTTAAAGGCACTCTTGCATGACAGTACCCTCGACGGGGGAATCTGTGGTGTGGGTGAGCAGACGAAACAACTGTATCACCCTTCAGCCATTCAGACTGAAGAATCCACAGTCAAATATACAGTTTCTAAATCAGAAAGAATAAATTAGAATTCATTCATTGCAACATCTTGTACAGAAGCTGGAATGAGGAAATGGAAAAAAGAAGTAAATGAAAAATTATAAATAATTTAAATCTCCTGCAACAATAACATTCTATTGGAATTATATTCCACGCTACTAAAATAAAATTTTGATGGCCAAGGGTTTTGTTTGGCAGTAATTATTTCTCATCCCGCTGTTAAAAAAACACTTAGAACTTTTCACTTGTGCTCAGTGAGTGACTACTGGGGAAGTACTGCAACCTCGCCCCTTTACAAGGATTTCAATGCCAAATCTCTCAACAGGGATATGTCACAGGACATCCTGTGAAGGAGTAGGGTAACTTGGACAGCAACCTCAGGGGTTTTGCATTTAACTGAACGTGTATGGACTCCAGTTTATTGTCCAGTTTACTCTCTGATAATGGTGAGGGCTGAATAACCTGGCCATCGTGCTTAATGCAAAATCTAGGCCATCGATGGGATTGTCAGTTTTCCTGCAGTTGTCTATGCATTCAGCTGGTGTTAGCAATTCAATGAATAAATTACAAATTCACAAGTGTATCGTTCCAATACAACTTTCATGTGTTAGCTGTGGCTCAGGGGGGTAGCACTCCTACTTTTAAAGTCAGAAGGTTGTGGGCTCAAGTCTATCTCACAGAGGCTTAAGCACAATACTTTCTGATACTTCGCCATAGCGAAGGGTGTTTTTAGGGAGATCTTTTTAGATGAGATTTTAAACTGAGGCCTTGTCGACCCTCTAAGGTGTCCATATAAAGCCCCATAATGCTATTTCGATGAAGAGCAGGGGAATTCTTCCTGGTGTCCTGTCTAATCAACCACCGAATATCACAAAAACTGATTATCTGGTCATTATCACGTTGGTGTTTATGGGACATATCTCTGTGGCAACTGGCTGTTGTATTTCCCCCAGAGCTACCATTCATTAGCAGCAAAATACTTTGCGATTTTGCGAAAGGTGCAACGTAAATGCAGGTTCTTTATTTTCCCTTCCTATAGTTGCTGCTCTGGTCAGTTTTACCCCGGCCCCATGGCACATGACCTTTGACATACACAATAAGAGTTCACTAGTATTAGATGGATTGGGAGAAGGCGCAGTGGAATTTTTTGTCACATGTTCGAAAGGTTATGCACACATTTCAAGTGTCCCTTTGGAACTCCCAAAATCGTCAGAATGTTCAACAGGAGTGTTACCAGCAGCTTTTTTGAGAGACTGGCTGATCTCCATGTTGTAAAGTGGAAACAGAATCATCGAGTGGTTAGAGGACAGAGGGAGGCCGCTCTGCCTGTCAAGTCTGTGCTGGCTCTGCAGAAGAAATTTAGTCAATTGCAACCCCACACCCTTGGCACAGTAGCACAGTGGTCAGCCTGTTGCTTCACAGCGCCAGGGTCCCAGGTTCGATTCCCGGCTTGGGTCACTGTCTGTGCAGAGTCTGCACGTTCTCCCCGTGTCTACATGGGTTTCCTCCGGGTGCTCCGGTTTCTTCCCACAAGTCCTAAATGATGTGCTGTTAGATAATTTGAACTTTGTGAATTCTCCCTCAGTGTCCTCGAACAGGCGCCGGAGTGTGGCAACTAGGGGATTTTAATGCAGTTACTTCATTGCAGCATTAATGTAAGCCTACTTGTGACAAGAAAAAGAATATTATTATTATCTTGTCAAAGCCCTGCAAATCTCTATCTTTCCAGCAGTGATGGGGTTGGAGATAAGGATTCTGGGAAAACAGGGAGGAAACGTGTTGGCATGTCTCCCTGCCACTGGGGAACTTTGCCAAGGTCTCCCTGCTAACTGGATTGATTGGCTGCTTCACGGATGCAGGGAGCTAATTAGAATGGTTTTAGTCCTCAGTCAGCGGTGATTTTGTGGCAACTTCAGAATTTTCCCACCGGTGGAGTGCAGCCCATCCACCGGCCCCCATCCACCACCACCACCACCACACACAGACTAGGTGCAGAGGGCTTCTAGTACCATTGGTAGGTGTGCCAAGGTGCCAGAGCTCCAATCTGACCTTCGTCCTCAGGAAACAGACCCCTCTTAGTAGGATTGTGAGTGTGGAGGCAGACAATTAAGAGGCCACCTCCTGCAGGATCATGTCGCTAGTCTGATTGTCAGCAAGCGCGAGCTTGGGGGTCGCATTTGGTCCCAGCATCAGGGTCTTGAAGCTGAGATGAAAATCCAGCCCGATATTCCTGTTGAGGCTGAAACCATTGTCTTATGGAAGTTCATCATAGCTGTGTTGATTTTGTATTCTATGCCTCTTTTATAAAGTTCAGGATCCCAAATGCTTTTCTAGCCACTTTCTCAACCTGCCCTGCCATCTTCAACAACTTGTGCACATATCCCCCACTGGTTTCGCTGTTCCTGCACCCCCGTGACAGTTGTTCCTTTGATGACATTGACCTTTCTTGTTCTTCCTACCAAAATGAAGCACTTCACACATCTCTGCATTAAGCTTGATCTGCCACTTGCCCACCCATTCCATCAACCTACGTCCTTCTGAAGTTCTACATTATCCTTCATCGCAGTTCACAATTCTACCAAGCTTTGTGTTATCCACAAATTTGGAATATGTTCCCGGACACCCAGGTCTAGACTATTAATGTGTAAGCTGGACCCTTGGGGGTACATTGAATACATTCCTCCAGCTCAAAAAAAAACCGTCAACCATTACTCTGCTTTCTGCCATTCAAATAATTTTGTATCCATGCTGCAACTGTCTCTTTTATTGTGTGAGCTCTAACTTTGCTCACAAGTCTGTTGTACGCCACTTTATCAAATGCCTTTTGGAAGTCCATGTACACCATATCGACGGCATTACCTTCATCAACCCTCTCTGATACCTCATCAAAGAACTCAAGCAAGTTAAAGGCACTGGAGAAGAGGGTGAAAGAGTTACAATGAGGACACCAGAACTGAGAGGTTATACTCATCAGGAAAGGTTAAACAGGCTGGGTCTGTCTTCTTTGGAACTGAACGGCGCTGAGGACTGGGGTTCGATCTCGGCCCCGGGTCACTGTCTGTGTGGAGTTTGCACATTCTCCCTGTGTCTGTGTGGGTTTCATCCCCACAACCCAAAGATGTGCAAGGTAGGTGGATTGGCCACGCTAAATTGCCCCTTAATTGGAAACAAATAATTGGGTACTCTAAATTTATTTTTAAAAAGAATATGGAATCCACCAATACATGGAGCATGGGTGAATAGCAGAGATACATTTAAAATGAAGCTAGATAAAAACATGAGCAATAAAGGATTGGGAAGGGTATGTTGATGGAATGGATGAAGGTGGCTTAGAGCAGGTCCTTGTGAGGCATAAACACACCAGCTGGGGTGAATGGCTGGTTACCGTGCTGTAAAATGAAATGTAATTCTACATAATTCAGGAAGGTGAGGGCAATTAGTGGTCTTTCTGAGAGGGGAAATTATCTGTGTGATACCCTGACTCAATATGAAGGAATTCATCAAATAAGTCTAGTGTAATCTGGTGAGCATCCGCTTTATTTACGCATGTGGAGAAATATGCTGACTACACTGAGAACACAGCGAAAGAGTTAATTGGAAGCAACAGGAAGTGATATTCAGCTGCTGGACAACCACAGAGTCTGGGGTAAATTAATTTGTGAAAAATTGCGTTAAAGGAGTGCTGATGGATAAGCAGTCATGGGAAATCTGTCTACAGGGAGGACAAATGAGAATAACTTCACTTTCATGTGACCCTTAATCTATTTATAGGAAGAAAAATCAGGAAATGAAGTACCTATCAACAGCAGTTTAAGTCAACAACTAAAATTAATTGCCTGTACTTTCAAACTCTTTTCCAGGCCACTGCAGACTTTCAATGAAGTTTCACACTCTCTCCGTTCAACCCAGCCGTTGATCTCAAACGCCTGCCTTCCCAATACCTCAGCCAATTGAATAAATAATTCCATATCAAGCATCTATTTGGTCATTGATTAACCATTTTGGGAGGCAGTAAGAGGAAACACCGATTTGGAGACAAGTTCTGAACTTCACAATGGGAACTGAAGTTGTGGTATGTACTGTAAAATAACGTACTGATCTTACCCGCTTTCCCGCCATTCATGCCTCATGGCTGAGAAGGCACCCAGTAAGCTGAATAAGCATGAGGGAGATATGGAAGGGTTTTCACTAGATATTTTACGTCAGTGGAGCTTTGTCAGCTGACAACTGATAAGAAACTGGTGCCCCCAGATGTCACCAAGAACTCTGCACAAAGAATGAAGAAAACAGTGCCCAAGATATTATTATGTGGGACCTGCATTGTGTCGCAATTGCAGATTCTTGATTATGGGTTGTGTTGTACTGGTTGTCTCTAAGGATACTGGATGTCTGGGGCTGGACTTTCCGATTTTGCGGCTAAGTGCAGATGCGCTGTGGAAACTGTGACGTTTTACAGTGCCAAAATCGGGGCCGATCCCTAACCGATTCCAGTACCAGTGAGGAGCTAGCAGCCGCGCTGGGTAAAACCCCACCAAAAATGGCTGGAGAATGGCCGTAGCCGTGGCCGCGCATGCGCATGGCGACGACCTGCAGTGGTCGCGCCGTACAACATGGCGCCTGCCGTGTGCGGACCTGACCGGACAAATACTGCCCCACAGGACAATCCCTAACCACTCCCTGGCCAATCCCCACCAGTCCCCCCAGCCCTTGCAGAAGCCCCCCCCCCCCCCAGCTTTGCTGCACAGCTCCCGGATGACTGTGGCGGTGCTGGGCAGAGTTCGCGGCCACCGCGCCGGATTCCTGACGGCTCAAGCCGCACGGTCAGGGACTCGGCCCATTGGGGGCAGAGCTTCGGGGGAGGGCCTTCCGATGGCGCGTCAATGCCGTTCCAACGGCATGTGGCGCGCAATGCGATGACGCCATTTTGGAGGGGGTGGAGACTAGAAAAAAGGTGTCGACTCAGCGCCGCCCCAATTTGGGCATCGGAAGGGATTCTCCGCCCGATCGCCGATTATGATATCGGCGTCTGCCAACGGAGAATCCAGCTGATGAAATCTGAGTTCTTTTGATTTCTACTTCAGTGTCAGTCCACGTAGGCCCGCATTTGTTGCCCATCCCGTGTTGTCCTTGAGACTTCTCTGTGAACTGTTCCAGGCCACTTGATAAAGGTGATCTCACTGTGCTGTTAGTTAGGGAGTTCCAGGTATTTTACCCAGTGACAAGGAGCAGTTTTACATGCCCCGGGTCAGGATGGTGTGCGATTTGAAAGGGAGGCAGGAGTTGATGGCATTCCCATGCATCTCCTGCCCTGCTTTATGCAGGGTGTTAGACGTTGCTGGTTTGGAGATGCAGTTGAAGAAACCTTGGCGAGGTGCTTTTGTGGATGGTACAGACTGCTGCCACATTATGGTTATTGTTACCAAACGCACTTACTGTGGCAGTGGAAGCAAGGAAATCCTCCGCTCACTTCTCGTGTTTGTCCTGATGAGTGCCAGGTGGAAAACCTCAGCAACATGTCTCTCTCTTCAGCAAGGTTTGAGGTAAATGTGAGATAGTACATATTTGTTTTTTATTCATTCTTGGGTTGAGGGTGTCGCTAGTTCGGTCAGCATTTATTCTCAATGCCTAATTGTCCTTGAGATTGCGGTGGTGAGCTGCTTTCTTCAACCGCTGCGGTCCGTAAGGTGTAGGTACACCCAGAGTGTTGTTAGGGGTGTTCCAGGATTTTGACCCAGCTACAGTGAAGGAACGGTGATATATTTCCTGGTCAGGATCATGTGTGATTTGGTGGGGAACTTGCAGATGATGGTACGAAGGATAGGGGAATCAATTATTACTTGCAATCCTAGGTGGAGGAGTGGGATAAGTGGATCTTTTTTATTTTTTCACGAGGTATGGGCATTGCTGGCTAGACCAGCATTTATTGCCCATCACTAATTGTCCTTCAGAAAGTGATGGTGAGCTACCTTTTTGAACCATTGCAATACACCTGGTACACCCACGGTGCTGTTATGAAGGGAGTTTGGGATTTTGACTCAGCGACAGAGAAGGAACGGCGATATAATTACAAGTAAGGATGGTGACTGGATTGGAGGGGAACTTGCAGGTGGTGGCGTTCCCAGATATCTGCTACCCTTGTCCTTCTAGATGGAAGAGATTGTGGGTTTGGAAGGTGCTGTCAAAGGAGGCTTGATTTGTTGCTGCAATGCTTGTGGACGGGGTGCTTTTTCCTGGATGGTGTCCATTTTCTTGAGTGTTGCTGGAGCTGCACTCATCCAGGCAAGTTTAGAATATTCCATTACACTCTTGACTTGTGCCTTGTAGATGGTGAATCATTGCCCTGACTCAGATTTGAACCAAGATTGCTTCAGCCATAAGCATTGAGTGCTGATAGTGGGCCTTCAATGATGATAATGACATTGAATGTCAAGAGGGAATGGTTAAACCACCTCTTGATGGAGATGGCCATTGCCAGGTATGGTGCAAATATTAGCTTCCACTTATCAGCTCAAGCCTGAATGTTGTCTAGCTTCTGGCTGTGTATGGACATGGACTGCCTCTGTATTGAGGAGTTGTGAATGATGTTGGGCATTGTGCAATCATCAGTGAAAATCCCCACTTCTGATCTTATGATGGAGGAAAAGTTATTGATGAAGCATCTGAAGATGAATGGGTGTAGGACACTATCTTGCAGATGCCCCGGGACTGAGATGATTGGCCTCCAACAACCACAACCATCTTCCTTTGTGTCAGGTATGACTCCAGCGGAGGATTTTTACCCTGGTTCCCAACTATTTAAATTTTTCTAGGGTTCCTTGACACCATAATCGATCAAATGCTGCCTTGATGGCATGAGCAGTCCCTCTCACCTCAACCTCTGGAGTGCATTCTTGAACCAAGTTTGTAATAAGGTCAGGAGTCCTGTACCCTGGTGAAATCCAAACTGACCGTCAATGTGCAGGTTATTGCTGAGTAAGTGTCGCTTGATAGCACTGCCGACGACTCTTTCCATCTTTGCTGATGATCGAGAACAGACTTATGAGGTGATTATCAGTTGTATTGGATTTGTCCTGCTTTGTGTGGACAGGGCATACCTGTACAACTTTCCACACTGTTGGATAGATGCCAGTGTTGTAGATGTACATGGAACAGCTTGTCTGGGGATACCGCCAGTTCTGAAGCTCAAGTCTTCATACTATTGCCAGGATGTTTTCAAGGCCCATAACCTTTGCAGACATCACGTGGAATGAATTGAATTGGCTGAAAACTGGATGGGGACCTCAGGTGGAGGCCAAAATGAATCATCTACTTGGCACTTCTGGTGGAAGATGGTTGCAAATGCTTCAGCCACGTCATTTGCATTGATGTGCTAGGCTCACCCATCATTGAGGATGGGGATAGTTGCGGAAGGTTCTCCTCCAGTTAGTTGTTTAATTTTCCACCACCATTCATGACTGGATGTGGCAGGCCTACAGAGCTTTGACCTAATCCATTGATTGTGGAAACGCTTAGCTCTGCCATTGCTGTTTGGTATTCAAGTAGTCCTGCCTTGTAACTTCACCAGGTTGATACCTCATGCCATGCGCCATGCCTGGGGCTGCTCTTGCCTTGTTGTCCTGCACTCTTCATTGAACTAGGGTTGATTCCTTGGTTTGATGGTAAAGCTAGAATGAAGGATATACCAGGCCATGAGGTTAGATATTATGGGTGAGTGCAATTCTGTTTCTTCGGGTGGCACACTGTGCCTCATGGATGACCAGTCCTGAGTTGCTAGATTTGTTCTGAACCTATCCCCTTTAGCACGGTGGTTGTGCCATGCGACACTGTAGAGGATATTATTAATCTGAAGACAGGACTTCATCCCACAAGGCCTGTGCGGTGGCCACTCCTACCACTACTGTCATGGCCAGATGCGTCTGTGACAGATAAATTTGTGAGGACAAGGTCTAGTAAGCTTTTTTTTCTTGTTGCTGCCCTCACCACCTGCTGCAGGCCCTGTCTGGCAGCATTGTCCTTCAGGACTCAGCCAGCTTGGTCAGTCATGGTGCTACTTGTTGTAATATGCCTTTAAGGGATTGCAGCATGACATCACTCGAAGGAAGTATGTCATGCGATTCAGTTTCAGTTTCACTTTTGCTTTTCAGCAGAACACACACAGCTCTGCAGCTCTATATCTGGTCACATGCCTAGAATTAGTAAATTAACCCACAAAGTTTTTACCCAATCCCTTATAAGTGATTGGTGGTTTTAAAAAAAATTTAGAGTATCCAATTCTTTTTTTCCAATTCAGGGGCAATTTAGTGTGGCCAATCCACCTACCCTGCACATCTTTGGGTTGTGGGGGTGAGACCCATGCAGACACGGGGAGAATGAGCAAACTCCACATGGACAGTGACCCGGGGCCGGGATCAAATCTGGGTCCTCAGCGCCGTGAAGCAGCAGTGCTAACCACTGCACCACCATGGCACCCGTGATTGGTACTTTTATATCATTCTAAAAATGACAAGACCCCCAAGCCATATTTGGCGATTGATCTCAAGGCCCTCCATCCAGAGTGCATTCTGTGCCTTCGCTGGAGTACAAATGCGTCAATCATTAAAAGTTGCACCACAAATTAGCAAAGCCATTAGAAAAAGGAAAGCAAATACTAGGTTTAATTTTAAAGGGGTTTGCATTGAAAAGTAGGGGGCGGGATTCTCTGATCCGCCAGCAATATTTTCCGGCACAGCGCGCCTCCGCCGACAGTGGGATTCCCTGTTCCTGCAGCAGGCCAATGGAGTTTCCCATTGTGGCCACCCCATGCCGTCGGGAAACCCACGGGTGTGGGTGCGCTGCCAGCAAAGCGGAGGATCCCGCCGACGGAGAATCCCACAGAATTTCTGTTAAACTGTATGGATCCAAGATTAGACCACACAGTGGTGTGTACAGTTCGGGCCATCATATTTTATATAGAGGCACTGGAGAGGATGCAGAAAATATTCGGAAGGGTGATGCGTGAAATACAAATCAGGAAAGGATTGATTGGCTGGGTCACCTTGCGTTTGAAATAAAAAGGCGAAGGGGTGACCTAATTGGAGGCATTTAAAATTCTGAAAGGTTCTGACAGAGTGGATACAACGAGAATGTTTCTCTTGTGGTGGAAGGGCCTAACTAGAGGTCGTCAATATAAAATAATCACCAAGAAATTGAATAGTGAATTCAGAAGGAACCTCTTCAACCAGAGAGTGGTGAGAATGTGGAACTCGCTGTCACAGGGAGTAGTTGATGCCAATAGTGTGGATGGATTTAAAGGGAAACTCAACAAGCAAATTGGGGAGGTCGGGGTGATATAGATTTGAATGAGGAAAGATGGTAGGAGGCTGAACACCAGCATGTACTGGTTGGGCGGAATGGATTGTTTCTGTATCTCCTATCTAATCCTATCTCTTTTCTATCCCCATGTTTGAACTACCAATTTCAAATTGTTTTCTCCCACGTTATCCCGAATCACATCCAGAAGCTCCAATTTAACTTCCTTTTTGAAAAGACTTTTTGCATGACTTCGTCAAATTTTGGATAGATGACCCATTGGGTGGAGTGGGTTGCATGAAGGTGGGCCAAGCCCATGGTTTCTAATGCTGGTGAACTCAAGTGTCTACGGTAAATTCTGACGGAACTGGTCATGTTACAAGGTGAGTGGTGTTAGGGGTTGACAGCCTGTAATGAGATTTTCAGAGACTTCATTGGTGAACAAAAAGGGATTTATTTAAATGTTCTTCAAGAGCAACAGCATGTTTGCAGCTAACTCCGAAATACCTCTGCCTCCCAAAACTCCTTCCCCTGGGGTGATTCCCCACTCTGAGCCCCAATTGGTCACCCAGGCCAGGTGACCCTTACTCTGCTGTGTTGCCTTTAAAGGGACAATTATCAACAGTCCCATTGAATGTCCAGTCTGAAACAACCTTGCCAAATCATGCGTTCCCTTCATGACAGCTTTTCAAAGTCTCGCTGTGTCGTTTACTGTGTCATGAAATATACCACATATACCTGATGGGCACTGGGTGATAAGGGATGTGAAGTTGCTTCACTCCAGCCAGATGTGTCATCAGTGTCAAATGAGATTTTTATCTTTGGCCCATTTGGAAATCTTTATCAGGTAAAAACCGATTCCTAATTGTAGTGGTGGCATCAAATTCTTAGCTGGAGATGGTCCCTATCCATCTGATGAGCCTATCAAAAACAAGCAAGATGTGCATATACCTGACTTGGATTGTGGACAAGTACAAGTCCAGTACAATCAATTTCCAATGTTCCACAAGGGCCACTGTTTAAGTGGGAGGTTCCCATGGAGATCTTTTGCTTTGCAGGTGTTACATTCATGTGGGCATGGATGGGGCTTAAATTGTGACATTGCACATTTGGGCATATTACTCAACATCAGCATCAATCATGCACCATCGCCACAACACAAGAAGCAGAGACACATCCTCCAATTTAGGTTGGAGCCATTAACTCGTGTATTGCTAAATCCCACAAACAACAGCCTGGCATAACTGCATGTGTAATGTAGGCAACTTTCTTTTCATTGCTGGGACCTTGGAATCCTCATTTCTATCTTCCTCTGGAAGTGGGGGCAGATCCTTGCCATCAGGCCAACTGTTTCCTGGACTTTCCTCACTACAAATATCTGTGCCAGCTTGCTCTTCCTTGGTGCATCAACATGTGTAACCACCCCTCCCTCCCCATTGATAACACTTTTGCCTCTGAATCAGCAGGTTATGGGTTCAAGTCCCACCTGAGTCTATGTCCAGACTGACACGTCTGTTTGGTACTGAGGGAATTCTGCTGTCTTTCAGAAGAAATGTAAGTGCCTCACGCCTAGAACAAAGAACAAAGAAAAGTACAGCACAGGAACAGGCCCTTCACCCCTCCAAGCCTGTGCCGACCATGCTGCCTGTCTAAACTAAAATCTTCTATACTTCCTGGGTCCGTATCCCTCTATTCCCTACCTATTCATGTATTTGTCAAGATGCCCCTGAAATATCACTATCATCCCTGCTTCCACCACTTCCTCCGGCAGCGGGTTCCAGGCACCCACTACCCTCTGTGTAAAATACTTGCCTCGCACATCTCCTCTAAACCTTGCCCCTCACACCTGAAACATATGCCCCCTAGTAATTGACCCCTCTACCCTGGGAAAAAGCCTCTGACTATCCACTCTGTCTATGCCCCTCATAATTTTGTAGACCTCTATCAGGTCACCCCTCAACCTCCGTCGTTCCAGTGAGAACAAACCGAGTTTATTCAACCGCTCCTCATAGATAATGCCCTCCATACCAGGCAACATCCTGGTAAATCTCTTCTGCACCCTCTCTAAAGCCTCCACATCCTTCTGGTAGTGTGGCGACCAGAATTAAACACGAGACTCCAAGTGTGGCCTAACTAACGTTCTATACAGCTGCAACATGGCTTGCCAATTCTTATACTCAATGTCCAGGCTAATGAAGGCAAGCATGCCGTATGCCTTCTTGACTACCTTCTCCACCTGTGTTGCCACTTTCAGTGACCTGTGGACCTGTACACCTAGATCTCTCTGACTTTCAATACTCTTGAGGGTTGTACCATTCACTGTATATTCCCTACCTGCATTAGACCTTCCAAAATGCATTACCTCACATTTTTCCGGATTAAACTCCATCTGCCATCTCTCCGCCCAAGTCTCCAAATGATCAAAATCCTGCTGTATCCTCTGACATTCCTCATCGCTATCCTCAATTCCACCAACCTTTGTGTCGTCTGCAAACTTACTAATCAGACCAGTTACATTTTCCTCCAAATCATTTATATAGACTACAAGTATCAAAGGTCCTAGCACTTATCCCTGTGGAACACCACTAGTCACAGCCCTCCAATTAGAAAAGCACCCTTCCATTGCTACTCTCTGCCTTCTCTGACCTAGCCAGTTCTGTACCCATGTTGCCAGCTCACCCCTGATCCCGTGTGACTTCACCTTTTGTACCAGTCTACCATGAGGGACCTTGTCAAAGGCCTTACTAAAGTCCATATAGACAACATCCGCTGCCCTACCTCCAGTCCTCCAGGACATCACCTGAAGACAGTGAGGTTCCAAAGATTTCTGTCAAGGCTTCAGCAATTTCCTCTCGAGCCTCCTTCAGTATTCTGGGGTAGTTCCCATCAGGCCCTGGGGACTTATCTACCTTAATATTTTTCAAGGCGCCCAACATCTTGGGTGAAATTCTCCGTAATCGGCGCGATGTCCGCCGACATCAATCCGGCATTGCGCCGCCCCAAAGGTGCGGAATCCTCCGCATCTTGAGCGGCCGAGCCCTAACCTTGAGGGGCTAGGCCTGCGCCGGACTGATTTCCACCCCGCCAGTTGGCGGGAAAGGCCTTTGGTCTCCCGCCAGCTGGCGCAGAAATGACATTGCCGGGCGGCGCATGCGCGGGAGCGTTAACAGCCGCTCACGCCATCCCCGCGCATGCGCAGTGGAGGGGGTCTCTTCCGCCTCTGCCATGGTGGAGACCACGGTGGGCCCCGATCGCGGGCCAGACCACCGTGGGGGCACTCCCCGGGGCCAGATCGCCCTGCGCCCCTCCCCCCAGGACACCTGCCCACGCCACCTTGTCCCGCCAGTAAGAGAGGTGGTTTAATCCACGCCGGCGGGACAGGCATTCCAGCAGCAGGACTTCGGCCCATTCGGGCCGGAGAATCGCCGGGAGAGGCCCGCCAACCGGCGCGGCGCGATTCCCGCCCCCGCCGAATCTCCGGTGGCGGAGAATTCGGCAACCAGCGGTGGCGGGATTCACGCCAGCCCCCGGCGATTCTCCGACCCGGCGGGGGGTCGGAGAATCCCGCCCCACGTCTTTTTGGATCTCAATGCGACCCAGGCTATCTACACACCCTTCTCCAGACTCAACATCTACCAATTCCTTCTCTTTGGTCAATACTGATGCAAAGTATTCATTTAGTACCTCGCCCATTTCCTCTGGCTCCACACATAGATTCCCTTGCCTATCCTTCAGTGGGCCAACCCTTTCCCTGGCTACCCTCTTGCTTTTTATGTGCGTGTAGAAAACCTTGGGATTTTCCTTAACCCTATTTGCCAATGACTTTTCGTGACCCCTTCTTGCCCTCCTGACTCCTTGCTTAAGTTCCTTTCTACTTTCCTTATATTCCACACAGGCTTCGTCTGTTCCCAGCCTTCTAGCCCTGACAAATGCTTCCTTTTTCTTTTTGACGAGGCTTACAATATCTCTCGTTATCCAAGTTTCCCGAAATTTTGCCTTAGTTATCCTTCTTCCGCACAGGAACACGTCAGTCCTGAATTCCTTTCAGCTGACATTTGAAAGCATCCCACATGTCAGATGTTGATTTACCCTCAAACGTCCGCCCCCAATCTAGGTTCTTCAGTTCCCGCCTAATATTGTTATAATTAGCCTTCCCCCAATTTAGCACATTCACCCTAGGACCACTCTTATCCTTGTCCACCAGCTCTTTAAAACTTACTGAATTGTGGTCGCTGTTCCCAAAATGCTCCCCTACTGAAACCTCTACCACCTGGCCAGGCTCATCCCCCAATACCAGGTCCAGTACAGCCCCTTCCCTAGTTGGACTATCTACATATTGTTTTAAGAAGCCCTCCTGGATGCTCCTTACAAACTCTGCCCCGTCTAAGCCCCTGGCACTAAGTGAGTCCCAGTCAATATTGGGGAAGTTGAAGTATCCCATCACAACAAACCTGTTGTTTTTACTAGTTTCCAAAATCTGTCTACCTATCGTGGGGAAGCACGGTAGCATTGTGGATAGCACAATTGCTTCACAGCTCCAGGGTCCCAGGTTCGATTCCGGCTTGGGTCACTGTCTGTGCGGAGTCTGCACATCCTCCCCGTGTGTGTGTGGGTTTCCTCCGGGTGCTCCGGTTTCCTCCCACAGTCCAAAGATGTGCAGGTTAGATGGATTGGCCAGGATAAATTGCCCTTAGTGTCCAAAATTGCCCTTAGTGTTGGGTGGGGTTACTGGGTTATGGGGATAAGGTGGAGGTGTTGACCTTGGGTAGGATGCTCCTTCCAACAGCCGGTGCAGACTCGATGGGCCGAATGGCCTCCTTCTGCACTGTAAATTCTATGATAATTCGATGATAATCTGCTCCTCTATCTCCCGCTGGCTGTTGGGAGGCCTGTAGTATACCCCCAACATTGTGACTGCACCCTTCTTATTCCTGATCTCTACCCATATAGCCTCGCTGCCCTCTGAGGTGTCCTTCCATAGTACAGCTGTGATATTCTCCCTAACCAGTAGTGCAACTCCGCCACCCCTTTTACATCCCCCTCTATCCCGCCTGAAACATCTAAATCCTGGAACGTTTAGCTGCAAATCCTGTCCTTCCCTCAACCAGGTCTCTGTAATTGCAACAACATCATAGTTCCAAGTACTAATCCAAGCTCTAAGTTCATCTGCCTTACCCGTAATACTTCTTGCATTAAAACTTCAGGCCACCCGACCCGCTGTTTTCAGCAACATCTCCCTGTCTGCTCTTCCATACTGGCCCTATTCCCTAGTTCTCCCTCAATGCTTTCACCTTCTGACATATTGCTCCGGTACCCACCCCCCTGCCATACTGGTTTAAACCCTCCCGTGTGACACTAGCAAACCTCGCGGCCAGGATATTTATGCCTCTCCAGTTTAGATGCAACCCGTCCTTCTTATACAGGTCACACCTGCCCCAGAAGAGCTCCCAGTGGTCCAGATAATGGAAACTCTCCCTCTACACCAGCTGTTTAGCCACGTGTTTAGCTGATCTATCTTCCTATTTCTAGCCTCACTGGCACATGGCACAGCAGTAATCCTGCTGCAGGACCTCATGCCCCTTCCTGCCTATGTGTTAGTACCAATATGTGCAACAACCTCTGCCTTTTTGCCCTCCCCCTTCAGGATGCCCGCTACCGGTTCTGAGACATCCTGGACCCTAGCACCAGTAGGCAACATACTGTCCTGGAGTCTCTTTCACGTCCAAAGAAGCGCCTATCTGTGTCCCTGACTATAGAGTCCCCTATTACTATTGCTCTTCTGCGCTTTGACTCTCCCTGCTGAACATCAGAGCCAGCCGTGGTGCCACGGCTCTGGCTGCTGCTGTTTTCCCCTGATAGGCTATCCCCCCCGACAGTATCCAAAGGGGTATACCTGTTTGAGAGGGGGACAACCACAGGGGATTGCTGCACTGACTGCCTGCCCCTTCTGGTGGTCACCCATTTCTCTGCCTGCACCTTGGGTGTGACCACATTTATATATCTGCTATCTATGACGCTTTCCGCCACCTGCATGCTCCTATGTGCATCCAACTGCTGCTCCAACCGACCATGCGGTCTGTGAGGAGCTCTAGTTGGGTGCACTTTCTGCAGATGAAGCCATCCAGGACACTGGAAGCCTCCTGGACCTGCCACATCTCACAGTCAGAGCACTGCACCCCTCTAATTGACATCGTGTTAATTAGTAAATTAAATTTATAATTTTTTTTTTAAATGTTACTGTTAACTATATGTTTCCTAGCACTAGATTTCTACTATAAATGTGAAAGCTAAATACAGTACTCTCCGATCTCTGGCTTAGATACCCATCTAAATTATAATTAAGTAATAAAGTAATTATGTTTAATTAGTTTAACAATGTTTAATTTTTAAATTTAGTGTAGATTCCCAACCAGCCAATCAGGTCACAGCTTTACTGTGATGTCACTTCAGTCCCGTCCCCCGTCCCCCACACACAATTTGAAAATGTAATAAAATTAGAAAATAAAATTCATTTACCTTCCCAGGATGCTCTCCAGTTCTCTCCCTGCAGATTAAAAGTTACAGGCCAGAATAAAGAGAACAAAACGGTAGGGAAAAAGCACCTTCTCCCACTCTGCACATAATTACCTTACTGCACCAAATTACCAAGTTCCAATTCCAACTCTGGATATGTCTCACTCACTCAGGCTGTGTCTCCTTGACCTGCGCAAAGCTTACTGAGTGCGCTTTCTGTCTGTCTTTTATACAGACCTCAGCTAACCAGGGTGGCTCACACTACTTCAGCTTCAAAGAGAAGAATACAATGTACACCCTTGTGCCACTAAACAGGCCTCAGGTGACTGACAGAGAACGCCTCTCAGCAATTAGGGTGGGGGCAGCTTCAGCCAATCAGACAGTAACCTACACACTGCACTTTTAACTGAAAAACAGCAGAATTAGACTTACCACCTACCTTTCCTGATAACCTTCACCAAATTACCAAGTTCCAATTCCCACTCTGGATGTGTCTCATTCACTCAGGATGTGTCTCCTTGACCTGCGCAAACCTGTCTTAGGAAGATTTATTTCAGAGAAGACCAGGAGTGCTTTTCCATTGTACTGTTGCCAAAATATATTCCCAACAAACATCATCAAAAACAAAAGACCATCTGATACTCACAACTTTTCTGATTGTGGAATCTTACTGCTTCGTACAGACCAACGGTGACTGTACACCTTGGTGTCCGGAAGATGCTATATAAATGCAATTTCTTTCCCCTTTCTTAACGCTGGAGAGCATGATGATTCCTACTCTTAAGAATTGTCCTTCTCCAAGGCTTCCCCTTTGGTGTGCTGTAGATGCGAAGAAAGGAACCGGAGAAATGAGGAAAGAAATAATAATTAGGCTGGTTTTGGTAATCCAAAAGGGAGGCTTGTCTGAGATTCATTCTTCCCATTTCTCCTTCTAGACAGAACCAGGTGGAAGAGTGTGCAACCCTCCTTTAAGGAGTGCATTGCCACTTTAAATAGGTACCTGGGAGACCCAACAGAAGTTGCACTTAAAAGGTGAAAAAGCTTCCCATTGAGGAACAGACTGCAGTGGCTCTTAATTTCCTGCACGCAAACAAAAATAAGTGCAATTTATCTAAAACAGACAAAAATATTATACTGTCCAAGGCTATGAAGTGTGGCTTTAATTTGACTTGCTATGTTGGAGACAGAGTGTGACAGACAGGGCCTGGCTCTCCCTTTCTCTTCAATACTGGCAGTAAAGATTATGCTGGGGTTTTGAGGAAGAGGACTTATGGGATTTTCCATTTTTTGTGCCAATATTGTCACTATTCCTGTTCATGGAAAAGCCAGCCAAGCTTCTGCTGAAAAGGTGTCAAGGAAAATGTTCAGACTGCTGGTGGTGTCAATGCCAGTTGCCACCAGGCGGAATATTCTATTCTGGTTATCAAAGGTACATATTAATGCCGTTCCACTCTTGCCCAACCAACACTGGCAAAAACACCAAATTACCCAGTGTCGTGTTGACAGTGGAATTTGACATAGTGTTCAATGCTCGTGCAACAAAATTGCAGTCACCAATTCCTGAGCTGTGTTTCACATCGGAGAGGGAGGGAGAGAAATTCAGGATTCTTAAGGCACTGTCAGAGGCCCAGAAGATTGTTAGAAGCCTGGATTATTGTCAGAGCTTTAGAGGCCTAGAGTATTGTAAGGGGCTCCATGTACTTTCAGAGGCCTGGAGCATAGCCTGAAGCCTGGTTGAGCATTGCTAAATATGGACTCCTTCTAATAGCTGAGGAATGTGAAAATGTCACACTATTCCACAAATTCATCTCCAGGAAAGAATTCAGAAGAGTTGACATCACACTGGGTGATAATTAGTGAATTTCATTAGTCAGAAGTGTAAGCATTCAAATGGGAGGTTGGAATAATCCATTTAGGGTGTAAACAGGCACAGAAGGAAGCCACATGACCTGTCGTGCTCTCTATAGGTTGCATGGCAGCAACTCTGCAAGGCTTCTTCAACAGCACCTCTCAAACCAATGACCTCTACCACCTAGAATGGCAAGGGCAACACCTCCATGTATCCCTGCAAGTCACCCACCATCCTCAAAGATTATTTGTGAAAGATATTGGGCGGGATTCTCCGCCCCGCCGTGCCACATTTCTGCCCCGACCGGCCGGCGGGATTCTCCGTTACGCCGGCCGGTCAATGGGGTTTCCTATTGTGGGGCAGCCCCATGCCGTCGGGAAACCCCCGGGCGCCGGCATAATGGAGAACCACACCGGCGGAGAATCCCGGCCATTGTTCCTTACCTGTTGCCAGATCAAAAACCTGGAGTAGCCTTCCTATTAGCACTGTGGCTGTAACATAAGTCACCACAACAAAACTATGTTACAACACCTTGGGCTAGTGCACTGTCAAATCCAGCCCTCCTTGACCCTGAACAGAAAACACAATTGAAATTAACTATTCATTTTAATAAAATGCCCAAAGTCTTTTGTCTTTGGCTGCCCAACAACTACTGTCACCCGGTTTGTAAATTTTGTTACTCCACACTGGACAATGGCGCGGTCAATTCCCCCATCCTGGAATCACAACACAAGTGAATTAGCCAATAATTTTCATACAAATCCCTGGAATCTTTGGCCCTTGGCCGCCCAATAATTACAGTCACCAGGCTTGTAAGTTTAAACATAATTCTGTTTATTTATAAAGAGAACTATTATGAAATATGCAATAAATACAAGTGGATAACAACAAGATAATGCCTACTACTCCCTTTAACTGTCCCATCTTTCCAACACAAACAAGACAGACAAACACAGAGGGGTGGAAAGGGGTAAAATAATAAGGATGAAGGTCAAAAGATAAGAGTCTTGGCTTCAAATGATGGTTCTTTAGTGTACTTTCCTCACCACACGTTTGCTGATTAAAGTCTCTGGTTTGCAGTCAGTAATGGCCTTCTTTGTGTAGTCATTCATTCAGAATCCTGGTAGTTTAGGAAAATGCAGTACTCTGGAAAGATACATTATTTCACATCAAACGTTGCTTCCAGCTCATGGCTTGACTTCAGGCCTCTGCAGTTTCAAGAGAACGGCACCCATACTTGCTGGAGAGAGAGTCAGCCCTCATAGTGGCCTTCTGAAGAGGATTATTTGAATTATTTTGGAGAGAGTTAGTTAGGCCCCTCCATCCGTTTTCCAAAGGCAAAACTGAAACCAAATTGGAACACTTGTGACTCTGAAAACATTCCAATGGGATTAGATCCAATCACCACCTGTTACCGGGCAGAGCACAGGTCTCTCCTGCTGCTGAAATCCATTCCTGAATTAAAGACACAGGCCATTGCTTCTGCTTTAAACATAGATACCGACTGCCTTAATGACACACCATAAATCATCCATCGATCAAAAATATAACAGCAAAACTAAAAGAAAGGGGAAATAAAAGAATAAACAGGAAGGACCTTAACAATTTAAATAGAATTAATTTTTATTAATAACAATGACTGTAAGTAAGTAGGCAGCAAATGAAACTGGTTAACTGTTATCTATTCCTACCCCACCTCTTTAACTCTCCCCCACCCTCTACACTCACGACAGACAAACACAGCACGGAAGGAAGGGTGTACAAACAAATAAAATGAAAATTAAAGGATAAAAGTCTGTTTCAGATCAACATTTTCCAGTAAGATTCCTTTAGCCTAGGCCTTCAGTTGGATGTTCTTGCTTTTAGTCTGTACTGGTCTTCCCTGTAGATTCAACAGGATCACAAAATCTTCTCTGCAGTCTCAGATACAGTAAGCAGGAAACGTTGCAAGGACAATCAGAGATAGGAAATCAGGCTCGTTTTTTCCAGTGAGGCCCATATCCTAAGAAACAAACAGCTCCCAAAATGTTTAAGAAACAAAAAGGGACAAACACATTGGCCCAGGTTTTGCAAAGGCAATAAAATGGTAATGGGCATCGGAGTGGTCCAGCAACTTCCAGAGTGTGCATTAGTCACACAAAATCCAGAAGTTGCAATGGGCCAACCAATGCTACTCCTGGCACTTTGCAACATCTAGCACTCAGCTGTTGATTTAAATGACAGGTAGGGAACACTACTGAATTTGGGGTAATGATGAACCATACCCGCTGAACATATTTACTTCAGGTGTTAATCAACCTTCTCTTATTTAAAAGCATACGAGGTTGGTGAGTAGACCATATGGCCTCCAGAGCCCATGACACCACTCAGTACCATCTCCTGCTGCAACCCTGCTTTTCTGCACACTCTGCGACTGGGATTTTCTGCTCCCAGCTGGGCGGATGTCGGGGCGGGCGTGAGAGTTAAATCTCGCATGAATCTTGAACACGGGATTTCCAGCAATGTAAAATGAGGCTGCAATTGTGTGCGTCGCCCATCCATAGTGGGCTGCATTTCCCGCCGCTGAATGTTGCGTATTACATGTAGCATACACTAACATCTCATTATGGCACCTACTGGTCGGAATCATGCCCTCACTTTGAATTTAAATCCCACGTCGGCATGTAATTCGAACGATGGGCGGGGCTCTCCGGCCTCCCAGCCACGTGTTTCACGATGGCGTGTGCCATTCACAGGCGGCGGGACTCTCTGCTCTCGCCACTATCAATGGAATTCCCATTGAAGCCACTCCATGCCACGGGGAAATCCACAGGTGTGCGTGCACTGCCAGCGGGACCAGAGAAGCTACCACCAGCAAAAGGCCTGAGAATTCCGTCCGATTTGTTTCAAAACAGCCTCCAAGCGACGTGTAGCTGGCGATCTGCATTTCGCTCAGAACACCGAGTGAGTTCCCAAGATGTCCATCACGCAGCGCTCGCAGGATCAGGGTCAGTCTTCGCTGGCTGCCCCGCCTCGGTTTCAGGGGAAGGTGGGGGCGGGGGGGGGGAGTCACTCATGCAAGTCTCTGCAGCGACCACACCAGGGTGAAGGCAAAGGTGGTTTTAATTGTCCAGCCTGGCAATGGATCCATTAGGGAAAAGGGTGGACAAGACCGTGGAAAGGAAGGGGATGGAACAGAAGGGCAGAGGCTCCGTTGGGGGAATGGGAGGGGAAGCTTGAACACCACAAATGACTGGGGAGCGGATGGGAATTGAAAGGCCACCCAACTGAAATGTTAGTACCAAGATGGGAACAGAGCCACAGCTGAGACAGGTTAATAGCTGCTCAATTGACTTGCAGGGAGTCAGACAAGTGAAGTAATTCTGCCCATTCAAGCAATGCTGATCCCACAAATGGTCAAAAACCAGACTCAGAGGATGATCTTCAGCGAATCATCCATTGCAGGTCCCTCATTAGAGCCCAGGTGTATAGATGTGCTATCTGTAGTTGAGCAAGCACCAGTGTCGCTAATTCCTGTGCATGTCAAGAGATTTGATCACTCACATTTGCCACATTTTGCTGGATTTGGCATCATAGGGATTGGGAGGACACACATTGCCCTTGTCACTGAAAGGAACCACCCACATCTACAGCAGTGACTCCTTCCAGGGTTCCAATTGGAGATCTCTGCAGGGTCTCCCAATGGCAACCCACAAATGCATCCAGGAGGTAATTTTTACAAAGGTCCACAATTTTGTGAACTTCAACAGAGATTGAGCAACCAAGATGCAAGAACGCTGGGATTTGCTGAGATTTCTGGACTTTCACGGGTGCAGAGTGCCCTTGACTGCACACATGTGGTTATAAAAGTTCCAGTATGTCAACTTCAAAGGCTTCCATTTACTCAATGTGAAGCTGTCCAGGGACGTGCAAGTTAGGTGGGATTGGCCATGCTAAATTGCACCTTAGTGTCCAAAGATGTGCAGGTTAGGTGGAGTTACTGGGATAGGGTTGGGGATTGGGCCTATGTTGGAGTTCTCTTTCAGAGGATTGGTGCAGATTCGATGGGCTAAATGGCCTCCTTCGGCACTGTATGGGGTTTTATGGTTCTATGGTTTGCACCCACAAAAACGTTTCGTGCAGGTTTTCACCAGTTATCCTGGCAGCATCATCCAATACTCTTATATCTTGAGACAATTGCAGATCTCGGACATATCTGAGGGACCACACTGGATCCAGGTTTTGTTCCTCAGGGACAAGGGACGTCCTGAGGGACTAAAGACATGGCTGACCGCACCCAATCACAATTGGTCACCTTGCTGGAAGATCTGAAGACCCTCTGGATGACATCTTCCATGCAGCTTTCCTAAGCTGCAGAGAGTTTGAACGATGCGCAGGGCCTTCGGTTAAATATGGCGCCCGGAGTTAAGGAGCACTGAGGTCATGGCAGGATGGGCGAATCAGAGGTTGCCTGCCAGCAATACGACATGTTCCCATTGGATGAATATTTAATGCAGCCTGAAGCGCACGATACAGCATGAACATCCACCATTTCTGCCGGTGGCTTCAATGTCTCTTTTTACGCTAATACTGCACTTCGATTTCACGGAAAACCCACCCTGAGAGACCAGAAATCTGTCTTTCCCAGACTCAACTATACTGAACAATGGAGCATCCACGATCCCCACTGCAACCCCCATCCCATCCCGGGGTACAGAAAATTGCAAAGAGTTGCAACCCACTGGGTGAAAATAAACTCTCCTCATCTCAATCCTAAATGACTGACCCCTTGGGCGAAATTCTCTGGAAACGGCGCGATGTCCGCCGACTGTCAGTCGGGCATCGCGCTGCCCCAAAGGTGCGGAATGCTCCGCATCTTTGGGGGCCGAGCCCCAGCCTTAAGGGGCTAGGTCGGCGGCGGACGGATTTCCGCCCCGCCAGCTGGCGGAAAAGGCCTTTGGTGCCCCGCCAGCTGGCGCGGAAATGACATCTCCGGGCGGCGCATGCGCGGGAGCATTAGCGGCCGCTGACGGCATTCCCGTGCATGAGCATTGGAGGGAGTCTCTTCTGCCTCCGCCATGGTGGAGACCGTGGCGGAGGCGGAAGGGAAAGAGTGCCCCCACGGCACAGGCCCGCCCGTGGATCGGTGGGCCCTGATCGCGGGCCAGGCCACCGTGGGGGCACCCTCCGGGGCCAGATCGCCCCGCGCCCCCCCCAGGACCCCGGAGCCCGCCCGTGCCGCCTTGTCTCGCCGGTAAGATAGGTGGTTTAATCTACGCCGGCGGGACAGGCATCCTAGCAGCGGGACTTCGGCCCATCCGGGCCAGAGAATCGCAGGTGGGGCCCCGCCAACCGGCGCGGCGCGATTCCCGCCGAATATCCGGTGCCGGAAAATTCGGCAACCGGCGGGGGCGGGATTCACACGCCAGCCCCCGGCGATTCTCCGACCCGGCGGGGGGGTCGGAGAATCTCGCTCCATTTCCAGACTGTACCCGCGTGTTTTAGGTTTCTCAGCTCAGGAAAACAACCAGTCTGTGTAAACCCCGTCAGGCACTTCCACAAACTTGTCTGTGTCAATGTGATCACCTCTCATTCTTCTAATCCCCAGAGTGTATAGGACCAAATTTACTCAGCCTCTAATTGTAGGACAACCTGCTCATCCCAGGAACCAAACTAATGAGCATTGCTGAACTGCTCCCACTACAAGTACATCCTTCCAATCTATCTATGTATCTATGTATCTATCTATCTACCTACCTGTATATATATATATGTATCTATATTACTATCGACCTGTTTATCAATGTATCTATCTATCTATCTATCAATCTATTTGTTTAATAATTCTGCCATTTCCCCATGATAGATTCTCCTATCTCTGCCTCCAGGGATCCAAAGTTTAACTTTAGCCACTCTCCTGCTTTTATTTACTTGTAATAGCTCTTACATTCTCTTTTCATATCAATGTCTAATGTACTTTCAGGTACTATTTTTCCCCTTTTTAATCAACTTTTCAGTCACCGTTGCTGATTTCTAATACTCTCTCACTCTTCCAGCTACCACTATACTTCACAACATTATAAGCCTCTTCTTGTACTCTGTTCCTATCCTTAGAAGCCACAGATAGATCTTTCTTGCTGAGTTTTTGGTTTTTAATGGAATGCGCTTTTGTTGAACATCTTGAATTATTTCTTTTGAATATTTCCCATTTATTTATAAACTGCCATACCTTTTAGTCCACTTATCCAATCAACCTTTGCCAGGTCTTCCCTTACAGTTACATAATTGGCTCTGTTGATGATTTTTGGTTTGGGACTGGAGTATATTGCTTGCAAGCTCAATATGGAATTCAGCTGTATTATGCTCACTTTTTCCCAGAGGATCTTTTGCTATGAGAATACCAATTAAACCTGCCTCATTGCACAATATTAGATCCAAAATGGTCTTATCCTGAGTTGTTTTCACAAGCGATTGTTCCTGGAAATTGTGACTGAAGTATTCTATAAACTCAGAGATGCTCAACGAGGAGGCCTGCATGAGAAAAGATCATTTAAATGTTAAAGTGGGTTCAGTAAATCATTTTTCTTTGGACAGAAATCAATTTTAAATGTTTTTAAAAATGAATCAGGTATTTTATTGTTTTCATGTAAATCACTTTTTAAAACAAGATTTTTCAGGCTTTTTCATTGTTTTAAACAAATCATATAAATCTTGTTAAAAGGTCAACAGGAAACCTTTTAAAAGTCTGATAAATCTTGTTAAATTTGTGTTAACCAAGCTGTTCCAGTGAAAAGCATTGGAGCAAAGAATTAGATCAGATTATTTAACGAAATCTATGAATTTTTAGCATGATTTATCCGACTTTTTTTAACGCTTTGATGTACATCATATTTTGAGATGATTTATCCGATTTTCTCAAAGTATGTGCAAAAATGGTTACGATCAAAATTATTGCACCTTTTGAAAATGTGTTAAGAAGTTTAATTTTGTAAAATGATTCATCACGGAAAAAAATTTGATCTAATCTTTTGTTCCACAGTCTGGAACAGCTTGGTTGGCACAAATTTTGCATTGCAGTGGCTGGAAGCCATGCCCACGACTGTCTGCTGGTTTCATCAGTGCTACACTACACTGCTGGGCCTCGCTGTGGTCCACACCAGGAGGATATCACCCCCCTTCCTTTAAGCTCAATTCATGAAATCTGGCTCACCGCTTTTCAACAGGTTTAAATCTGAGAATGTTGAGCTCTTTTACCACCCTCCCATTCCGTTTACTCAACCCTTCTGAGTCTCGCCCAGACATTACGCTGCAAAACAAATTAACCTCATGCACATTATCTGAATTTCCTGTGGCCTCTATCGGAATGCAGCTGGAGCTACTGGAACTCATTGTCTTCCTGCCGTTGAGCTGTGAACTGTTCTGTCAGACTCACACACAGCGTGAAGTCCAGCTGCCACCAATCTACACCTGTCAATTGTAAACCAGGGAGAATTTTCCTCTTTTTTTCTTCAGTGGGAGATATAATCACACAATCTTACTGCACTGGAAAAGGCCATTCAGACCAAAATGTGGCTCTGTAAGCTTCTGTGATACAGGTTCTGTTTTGTTTCTAAAATGACATCCCTGTGGATTCCACTTTATGGAGGTCAGTAATACTAGCACTTGGAGTTTGTGCCAGAAGCATTGAAGAGCAGGCAACATGTGATGATGCTTTGACACCAGCGGGTACCATTTCGGCATTACCATTCTTAACCTCGCACAGCGGACCATGCATCAAGCAGCAAAAAGGGTCCTCTCCCCACCAGTCTTATTTAACAAGACTATCACCCACTCTTGGGTTAGTTACTGATTTGTTTCTACTGGTTCTGCTTGAGTTTGTGGAGGTGAATGGTGGTCTCCAGAGCGGGTTAAAATTGATGATGTTGACAGGGGGCATGTGCAGAAGACCCTGGTTCTCTCTTGGCTTCCTTGGCTTGCAGCATGATGCGGAGATCATGGAGCGAGGAGAATAGGGAGAAGGGGTCTCAGTAAGAGGCCATATCCACCCCTGGTTAATACCAGCTGAGTAGGGTTGGGTGTGCATGCCATGCTGAGATGTGCAGTGACTGAAAAGAGTTCCACACCTTAAATGTGGAATTGGTGTGTAACCATGCTTGGCATATCATGCAGGTCAATACCCGCCAGCCTGTCCAGCAGGCAGGATGCCGTTATTCTATGCCAACTTGCTCACCCTCAGTATTCGTGCCATTACATCACAGCTGAGGGTGGCTACTAGGTGCCAGGTGCTAAACACTTAATACCTGGATAATGACTCATCCACATGTGGCCAACATACATATAATGAGAACCATGCTTCTGCATGCAACAAAATGTATCAGGCCATTGGCACGCTCAAACAATGTTCCCACTGCCCATATCACTCTTGAGGAGCCCGTAGTGGAGTGGGTATCCCTATTCCAATGGTCCTCTGTGCCTTGCAGGATCTCGCAATCGTGAGGAGTCTTGTTCTCAAGTATACGGTGAGCAGCTGAGAAAGAGAGAGATGAGGAAGAGGAGAAGATGAAGGAACAGGGGGAGGAGGAGAAGGGGCAAGCGGATGGGCAGGAGAAAAGGGGAAGAGGAGAATGAGCAAGAGGATGAGTAGGGGAAGGGGAATACGCAACCAATGCATCCCCTTTCTGGCTGGGCTGCTGTTCCACTGGACACAACTCTGAGTCTCCATTCTACAACAGTCACATATCTTACCTTCCCTGTGTCAGTGCCCATCACAGCATGCTCTTGGACACAATGCAGAATAAAATGCTGCCACAAAACAACCATTCCAAACCAACTTTAACAAACCGTCCAATGTTCCTTGCAATAGTTAACTATTCACATTTGCATATTGTGTTAGTGCCTGTTTTGTGGGAACCGTCACCTGCCTTAGTGATTTTACACAATGCTACCCTAGTGGCTGCAGCATGGCTGGTGGAAGATTGCTGATTAGGAGGGAGTGCAGATGGCCTTGAAGGACACCCTAAAGGGACTGTCAAGGGCCCAGCTTTGGACTGCACCACCTTGCTCTGGGTGGCAGCTGATTAGGCTGGCTGACAGGCAACAGAGTGGCAGCGGCTGGAGGGTGTATCCTGTGTTATGACCAGGTAATAGTATCTTCATGTAAGTCTACTTGTCACGCTAATAAAGATTATTATTATTATGCCAGGACTCGCCTTTCATTGATTTAAAAAGTCATTCAAAAAATGTATCCGGGTGAAGGTATCAATTCCGTGTCTGTACTTAACCATTTACATGCTGTTGCCCCGGGGCAGTGCTTCAGCCGTCCAAGTATACCCGCTGCAGCACAGATCACTGGGGTGTTGTGACTATTCATGCCTCTTTGCGCATTGGTATCTGCAGCTATGTTGGGAGCAGACCTGACAACAAGCTGAGATTTCATGACTTCCGTCTGAGCTTCAACTGCAGCAATTAGGCATTGGGTAGCTTCTGCTTGTGTTGTGCTGGAGCTGAGACAGATACTGCATATGGTTGGGTTCCCAAGAGTCCTCAAGGAGTGTAGAGCACTGAGTGATATGAGCGCTTCATAAACAGAGTCCTACTTTTGGGAATTTGCTGCTTTTCATTCTATTTGTTTTACTTCTGATGGCTGGTGAATGTTTTCTCATTTGTTTCTATGCTAGTGAACTGTAACTTGCTGTTACTTTACTAATTAACTAATTAAATCACTAAATAAGGAGTAAATAGACGTGACCAGGCAGGTGGTGTGCCTTAACTGCAACATACGGAAAGCAGCATTGCATCCATGGTATGTGTCCACAACTGAAGGAACCTCAGCTCAGAGTTATTGAGTTGGAGTCAAAGCTGCAGGCTTTGTGGGGTATCAGGGATTGAGTACCAGCTTCCAGGAAGTATTTATATTGCTTAGGCTAAATAGAACATTCGAGTTGGCTAATAGTCATGGTCAGGAGGGTGAGACTGCAAGCCAGGCAGCCTAGGGGAGGATTAAAATCAGAAAATGCTGGAAAAACTCAGCAGGTCTGGCAGCATCTGTGGAGAGAGAAACAGAGTGTTGTGTTAGGTACACTGGTCTAACACTGGCTGCAACTGGATGCAGCTTAGATCAGAAAGATACCCCAGACCCTGAAGTTACTTAAATCAGGTTTATTGAACTAATAGCACAGTTAGCACAGTTCTCTGAGAGTTCAACTCTTTGCTAACCTAAGTGTGGTTACTCTGTCTGACTGAACCAGACTAGCTCTTAGCCATGTGGTGGAGGTGTGAGATTGTAACAACACCCTTGACTGACTCTCTAGATGTTCATCAGTGGAAAGAGGCGGAGTGTGAGTGCCTCGTGTCTTTTAGTCAGATCCCACCCCTGAGTGTCCTGCCTGCTTATTGGTCATGTCCTGTTCTCTGTGTCCATTAGCTGCTTGTCTGTATATCATTATGTGTGTGTCTGCATATCATGACATCTCCCCTTTTTTTTTAATGTTTGGATGACATGTCTGAACGTATTTACAAGAATAGGCAATATTAACATATATACATGTAGTGGATGTGAACATATGTACATGTGAAAACAGCTGTCTAATGCGAGAACACAGAACATAGCAAACAGAACAAATGTTCATGAGTCCAGTCTCTGTGGCTTGCGTCTGATCCTGGTCGGCCGCCGGAGAGGTGGTGGTGGGGACGACAGCGCCTTGATGGGTGGGATGGAAGACTGACTTGTGGCCTCATGAGTCGAGGTATCAGGAGGTGGCAAAACAACAGAAGGAAACGGAGAAGAAAGCAGTTGCAGGCAGGCAACTTTGCGCAGTGCCCGTCTGTTTCGTCGCACAACAGAACCATCAGCCAGACGCACAACATACGAGCGGGGGGGCAGCCTGTCGAACAACGACAGCTGGAGCAGACCAGCCTCCATCAGGGATCTTGACCCGAACAGTGTCTGACGGGGATAACACGGACAAATCGGTGGCATTAGCATCATAGCCCTGTTTTTGCCGGTCTCGGATTTGCTGCACCTTTTGCAGCACCAGGAGGTGATCCAGGTTGGGCACTTGTATGGCTGGAAGTGTCGTCCGCAGGTCCCTGTTCATCAGGAGTTGAGCCGGCGACATGCCAGTGGACAATGGGGTCGCCCTATACACAAGCAGCACAAGGTGAATGTCAGACGCAGAATCCGCGGCCTTGCAGATGAGCTGCTTCACTATGTGCACCCCTTTCTCAACTTTCCCGTTTGATTGCGGATAGTGTGGGCTTGAAGTTACGTGTTTGAACTGATACAACTGGGCAAACAGAGACCATTCATGGCTGCTGAAGCACGGGCCATTGTCACTCATGACAGTGAGCGGGATACCATGCCTGGAGAACATCTCCTTACAGGCCTTGATGACGGTCCGAGATGTGAGGTCTGAGAGCTTCACAACTTCAGGGTAATTGGAAAAGTAATCAATGATTAACGCGTAATCACAACTATTTGCATGAAAGAGGTCGATGCCAACCTTGGACCACGGAGAGGTTTCGATTTCATGCTGCTGAAGTGTCTCCTTACTCTGCGCTAGCTGGAAGCGTTGACAGGTCGCACAGTTAAGGACCATGTTCGCGATGTCCTGGCTGATCCCGGGCCAGCAGACAGCCTGCCTGGCTCTGCGTCTGCACTTTTCCACACCCAGGTGGCCCTCATGGATTTGACGGAGCACCAAGCTCTGGAGACTGTGAGGAATTACAATCCGGTCCAGTTTGAGGAGGATACCATCAACCACCGTCAGGTAGTCCTTTACATTGAAAAATTGAGGGCACTGCCCTTTTTGCCAGCCATTGGCTAGATGTTGCATAACACGCTGCAAGAGGGGGTCTTTGGCTGTCTCCTCATGGATACGAATCACCTTCTCATCAGATGCCGGGAGGGTGCTAGCACACAGCTGAACCAGTGACTCAACTCGTCACTCAATTTGCCGGATGACGTTCAGTGGTTCACTAGGCACGGTGATGGAGCGGGACAGTGTATCGGCAATGATGAGCTCCTTGCCAGGCGTGTAGACCAGGTCAAAGTCGTACCTTCTGAGTTTGAGGAGGATGCACTGCAACAGAGGCGTCATGTCATTAAGGTCCTTGTTGATAATGTGGACCATGGGCCTGTGATCCGTCTCGACTGTGAATGCCGGCAGGCTGTAGACAAACCGTGCATGTGCCATCTCACTGGTGAGTTCCTCCTGCTTCGGGATGGGGTAGTGTTCACGCATTATATTCTGGTTGAGATCCTTGGGATCAATGCAGATGCGCAGATCTCCAGAGGGTTTTTTAACCACCACCATCGAGCTGACCCAGTCAGTCGGTTCGGTTACCCTGGAAATGATCCCCTGCTGCTGCAGCTCTTGAGCTGTTCCTTCAGGCGCTCCTTCAGCGGAGCCGGGACCCGGCGTGGTGCATGGACCACTGGCTTGGCATCAGGTCGCAGTAGGATCTTGTACCGATATGGCAAAGTGCCCATCCCATCAAACACATCTGGATACTGAGCGAGGATGTCGTCAATGCCAGCTTGATGATCCACGTTGGAGGATGTCGTTGAATAAACCCGCTGCACCAGTTTTAGCTTTTTGCAGGCATGCGTGCCCAGTAGGGATGCCCTGTCCGGCTTGACAATTTCAAACCTTAGCCGTGCATGGGTACTCTGGTTGGAGACGAGTAGATGGCAGGACCCAGTGCCGTGATGGCATTACCGTTATAGTCCAGGAGCTGGCAGGCTGCTGGAAGGACCTTGGGGGGCTTCTTGATGCCTATGAGGGAAGTTTGGCAGAAGCACCTGTGTCCAGCTTGAACTGGATGGAACAGCGGTTGACCTGCATCACCGCACGCCATTCGTCCTCGGAATCCATAGCGAGGATGGACTGAATGCGAGATGAGTTAGGTGTGACATGTTCACGTGTGGTAATGATGCCCACTCGGTAGGCGGACTCCAGGCACTCGTCCTCTGGATCCGTTGTACTGCCAGGATCAGAATCCTGTAATCGGCGTTGCACATTCTGGACGCGCCGTCGTCGGAATTGGGAGCGCTGGCCTCTGACTGGTGGTGCAGACCTGCACAAGGCTGCATAGTGTCCAGGCTTCCCGCAGTTTAAACATCGCCTGCCTCTTGCAGGGCAGTGTCCCTTTAAGTGGGCATTGCCACAGTTCGGGCACGTCATGACGTCGGCGTCATGATTCGGTGTACGTCGTCGCACATGCGCAGTGCGGTCGGCAGACGTCTACACCTGCGCAGTGTGTGTGTCGGCCGCTTCGTTATCCCGTTTGCATTGCGCATGCGTGGGGCTCCGGGAAAAGCGTGCGAGATGGCCGCTGTCTTCAATGCTGAGGCGTTGCATCCGGGAGATGGCCTGCACACTCACTGCCTCGTGGGAGGCAAGTTTCTCATTTTCAGCCGATTTGTATTGGGAATACTGATTTTTGGCGTGCCCATGCACTGTACATGTTTCAATCGCGACTGGTAGGGTCATATGCTTGATTTTTAAGAGCTGCTTTCTCAGAGGATCAGAGTGAACTCCAAACACGATTTGGTCTCTGATAATGGAGTCAGCAATATCACCAAAGTTGCAGGACAGCGCAAACAGGCGGAGGCTAGTTAAGAAGGCATTGAAAGATTAATCTTTACCTTGAAGACGTTGTTTGAATATGTAGCGCTCGAAGATTTCATTGATGTCCACTTCACAGTGCCTATCAAACTTGTCCAGGATGGTCTGAAACTTTGTCTTGTCCTGGCGTTCGGTGAAGTTAAATGAGTTGAAGAGTTCGATGGCTTGATCACCCGCTGTTGAGAGGAGAAGCACGATCTTTCTTGCATCAGACGCACACTCGAGGTCTGAGGCGTTGATGTACAGCAGAAACTTTTGCTTGAATTACCACCAGTTGGCACTGAGATTGCCAGAGGTCCTGAGCTGGTGAGGAGCCTGAATCTTCGCCATGGTGCCAGGATACATTTGCTGGTCATCACGGAACGGACTGAGGTAAGCCACCTTAAATTAGTAGTCTCCTGGTATCATGTCGTGTTAGGTACACTGGTCTAACACTGGCTGCAACTAGATGCAGCTTAGGTCAGAAAGATACTCCAGACCTTGAAGTTAGTTCAATCAGATTTATTGAATAGCACAGTTCTCTGTGAGTTCGACTCTCTGCTAACTAAAGTGTGGTTACTCTGTCTGACTGAACCAGACTAGCTCTTAGCCACGTGGTGGAGGTGTGAGATTGTAACAACACCCTTGACTGACTCTCTAGATGTTCATCAGTGGAAAGAGGCGGAGTGTGAGTGCCTCGTGTCTTTTATCCCACCCCTGAGTGTCCTGCATGCTTATTGGTTATGTCCTGTTCTCTGTGTCCATTAGCTGCTTGTCTGTATATCATTATGTGTGTGGCTGCATATCATGACACAGAGTCAACGTTTCGAGTCCAATATGACTCTTGTTCAGAGGCAAAGAGAGGGAAAAATGTGATGGATTAAATAATATACAAGAGGGTGTGGAGAAAAATTGAAGGTCAGTGATTGGTGGGAGCTAGGAGATTGCAACAAAGATGTGCACAAAGCAGAGGAAGTGTTAATGGCAGTGTGAAGGGCTATGGAAGGCATGATAGTGGTATAAAGGTAAAACAGCAGAATGTGTTAATCGTAAACACATTCTGCTTTTATTATAGGTATGGGGAGGAGCCTCAGCTGCTGCCTTGACCAACAGGAAACTAGTCAAGTGGCAGGAGTGAAAAGGAATAAAGGAATATGGTAGTGAGGGGACAGGAGAGTAAGGGGGATAAATACTGCTCTCTCTAGCTTGTATTATCTGCCAATGCCAGGGTCAAAGATATCCTTCTTGCTGGAGATGAACTTGAGATTGGAGGAAGCCAGTTGTGCCAACATTACAACAATAACTACACTTCAAGAAGTACTTAATTGGCAGTAAAGCACTTTAAAATGCCTGGTGGCTGTAAATATTTATTTTTGTAGTTCATATAGGAACTGAAAACTAAGAATGCTGGGAGAGCTTGAGGAGTTTGGATCTGCATTAAAATGTAGAACATAAAAGTTAATAATCTCTGGATTGTTACCTGAACCAAGTTCCAATTGGACCCAGCTTTGACAAAGAGTGATCCAGACTCGAAACATTAGCTCCCTCCTCTCTCTACAGATACTGTCAGACCTGCTGAGATTGTCCAGCATTTTCTGTTTTTGTTTCAGATTCTAGCATCCGCAGTAATTTGGATTGGATTGGATTTGTTTATTGTCACATGCACCGAGCTACAGTGAAAAGTATTGTTCTGCGAGCAGCCAAAACAGATCTGGGGCTGGTTTAGCACACTGGGCTAAATCGCTGGCTTTTAAAGACGACCAAGGCAGGCCAGCAACACGGTTCAGTTCCTGTACCGGCCTCCCCGAACAGGCACTGGAATGTGGTGACTAGGGGCTTTTCACAGTAACTTCATTGAAGCCTACTTGTGACAATAAGCGATTTTCATTTCATCATTTAGTAACCCACTCATTTGCTTTTACCAATTGGCATAGGGTCCAGTAGATTTGAGAATTGGCATTGCTTAAAGAGTGATGTGGGAAGAATGGGTTTTGATCCATGTGGGTTATTGAGATTGTGAGTATAAGTGGGAATGTGGAGGAGCGGATAGGTACGAGGGATGGTTTTTTGGGGGAAGGTAGTTACCTCGAATGGGGACCACCATGCTAGCGGATAGGCAAATTAACTGGTGTGAAGTGGGGATAGATCTGTTGTGGGGGGTGGGGGTGGTGGCTTTCTTTCACTTTTTCTTTGTTAGGGAGGAGCACAGTAAGAAGTCTTACAACACCAGGTTAATGTCCAGCAGGTTTATTTTGAATCACTAGCTTTAGGAGCGCTGCTCCTTCCTCAGGTGAATGAAGAGGTGGCTTGGAGAAACATATATATAGACAAAGTCAATGATACAAGACGATACTTTGAATGTTGTGGTGATGTGCATCAATGTAAATACATGTAGGCTAGCTAGACACTAGAGGGAGCACCAAAGACATCACACACACACACACTCAACCAATAGATCAGGTAGATGGGACACGACCAATAGACATTCACGATACACGCGGAGGTGACACGACCACAGGGGGGCATTACACCAACCCATATATAAAGGACACCACACACATGATCTGTCTCTTTTCAGTGGAGACAGTCAGTGAGTACAGACACAGGGTTGATTCAATATTACACCCACCACATGGATTGCAGCAACTGGTTAGGCAGTCTGGGTAGCTATAGTAGGATTAGCAGTAGTGTCGAACCCGAGTAATAGAAGTGTAAATAGTTTAATAAACGTGTTCACGTTATCTCCACGTCTGAACCTTCCTTTGTCAAGTGCACCACAAGGAAGCCGCTTATGTTACACCTACAACATAACAAATCATGGTACCAGGAGTGAACTGTTCCAATCCACACAGCCATACCTCAGCGTACAGTGACAACCAGCAACGATACCCAGGCAAGATGTTCGAGATCCGGGTTCCGCAGCAGCTCCAGTGCCACGGCGATCTCCGCAAAAACTGGCGGGTATTCCAGCAAATGTTTGAAATCTTCCTGTTGGCAGCCGACCTAGAAGGAGTGGCCAAAGCTGAAAAGACAGAGCTTCTCCTCACCATTGCCGGTGCCAGAGCAGAAGAAATCTTTTAAAAATTCAAGTTCTCCAAGGGGCAAAACAGGAGCGACTTCCAGGCAGTCCTGTAGAAATTCGGCAAATACTGTGAGGAAAACACACTCCAACCAGCAAGAAAAGGTAAGAGAAGCGCCAGTACTCACCACGAGGCTGAGATCCCGGTGCAGAGAACAGTTTTGATCGGCGGCCATCTTTCTAAAGGGACTGCACTTGCGCAGTTGCGAGACGCCGCGCATGCGCAATCACGAAAATGGCCCCCGGTACGGGAACAGCGAATTGCGTATGCGCAAACGCTTCCTACGCGCTACGTCACACGCATCGTGACGTCAGAGGCCCCGGACCACGCCCATTTAAAGGGGAAACATCCCAAATCAAAGAAAAAAATCTTTTATAGCAGTAAAACAACCTTCCTTCACCTGGAATGATAGCACAATGCCTCAAATTGAACCAGGAAATGAAATTAACCTCCAAAGAACCCTGCAACGAGCAGTTACCTACGCCCGAACCGATGATTCCGACCTTGAATACTTCGAAACCGACCATTACATTTTCTCTGGACCTCGCGAGCCCATTGCCAGCTCCGACGCAAACAGTGATGATATGGTCCTAGAAGACAATGACACAGATGAACCTTTCACCTTGGGAGGCTATCCCAGTACCAAATCCGAACCGCAACTAGAAGTGTTGCACATTGAAGACCCCCGTACTGAATCCGACGCGGATTCGTTCTTCGGATTTGAGGATCTTCAGCCCAGCGTCTACGACATCCCGACTCGTGAGTGCAGGATTATGCTGAGGCCTGAAACCAAGAGACAGAGAGCAGTACAAGCCCACAGTGAGCCGCCTGCTGCCACACAGAGCGTGGTCCATGCACCGCTCAGGGTTCCCAAACTCAATGAAAGACAACACGTAAGACTCTACACCGCAGTCCTTGCATGAACAAGAAGTGACTCCAGTGTCACAAGCCTCCACAGCGAGCTCGTGAACAGACTCCACAATTGCAGAAACGCAAGTCTCCAGAGCGCAGTCCTTGCACACACAAGACGTGACTCCAGTGTCACAGGCCTCCGCAGCGAACTCGTGGACAGCCTTCACGATAGAAGCAACGCAAGACTCCGACGTGCAGTCCTTGCAGGACCAAGACCATGAGGGTCTAGCAACCTCCTCTGACCAACTAGCAGCTGATGATGCAATTCTGACATGCTCAAGTAAACAGCAAGAAGACTATGACAGTCTACCATGCTCCAGTGCACAGCAGGACGACCATGACGGTCTATCATGCTACAGTGAAGAATAAAGCGACGATGACAGTCCAAGTCCAAATGAAGGACAACACCAAGACTATGACAGTCCACCCACATTGTTTGCACCACCAGATGAAGACTCTGACAATTTACCCAACCCAAGTGAACAACAAGCAGCTACTGAGGCTCTACCCACGGTATGTGAGATGAGTGACGACAGCATCCCACTTTCCATGCAAGATGTGCAAAGTGACAGACCTCAGCTAGTGCGTACAGAGGCACTCGACGATCATTGTGAGACCACTGGTGACTCCCGTGACACCATGATACTTCCACCCTCATTCGCTCGAACCTCTCCACAAGTCAATGCATTCCTTCATGTTCCGACTCCAGACGTGCAGCTTCAAGAAATCTCAGCTGACTCCAGTGAACCTGATAAGACTCCGGACGGGGAGCATCAACAAACCAACACTGACTCAGTTAAAACAGACCAGACTCCAGTTGGGGAGCAACCAAACGCCGACTCTGATTCACATAAGCCGGACTTTACTCCAGTCAGGGAGTGCAGCAACCTCAGTGATGGCATGCTCAGGGTGACAGCAGATGCCACAACGAGAGGAGATGGATCACTTAACAATTACACTGGGTCAGTAATAACAAGCAGCGGCTACAGTCCAAGAGGAATACACCAATATTCACCACAGCTATATCCACACATTCTTTCCACACCAGCAGTGCAGCCAATGACAGCTCATGCTGGACAAACCCAGTATTCAGGCATGCTGCAGCCAGCAGTCTATGCAGCATATTCTCAAACAAGCCAGCACTATGGATTGCCCATTACTGGAATCAAGACCAAAGTAGGACTACCGCAAGCGCAATTTGCACTACAGACTGGATGCCTTAGTTACAGCCCAGGATTTGCTGCACCCCAGCCTCGCCAGACGGCATATTCCTATCAGATGCTAGGTTCTAGTTTCACACCATCACCAGGTATTTATGCGAGCAGCAATTCTGTTTCCAATTCGACAAGCTTCAACGGTTCTCAGCAGGATCACCCTTCCAGTACAGCACGTGGCCAGAACCAGTATGTACAGTCTTATCCAACTTCAACATATGGCACATCCATGACCTCAAATGATACTGTTGATGGTACCTCTTCAACGTCAACACCTTATCAGCTACAAGATGCCATTCGACAGCGCCATCACAAACATCGAAAAAAGAAAGTGACTCCAAATCAGACAGCGAAGTGATTTGACCACTTCTTGGTTCCTGTGGCACAGGGACGTTGATGCCGTTCATAACCAAGAGAGTCATTTGACCATGATGATTGATGGTTTTTGGACTCACACAAATGATTTGGACTTATTGTTTAATCACTGTTCCCATGACCTGTATATCCCGAAACCTATCTACCTGTTTTTTGTTGAATTTTCTCAAAGTGTGCAGAAAATATGTAACATATAAAAAAGGGGGGATGTGGTGATGTGCATCAATGTAAATGCATGTCGGGTAGCTAGACACTAGAGGGAGCACCAAAGACATCACACACACACAGTCAACCAATAGATCAGGTAGATGGGACACGACCAATGGACATTCACGATACACGCGGAGGTGACACGACCACAGGGGGGCATTACACCAACCCATATATAAAGGACACCACACACATGATCTGCCTCTTTCCAGTGGAGACAGTCAGTGAGTAGAGACACAGGGTTGATTCAATATTACACCCACCACATGGATTGCAGCAATTGGTTAGGCAGTCTGGGTAGCTATAGTAGGATTAGCAGTAGTGTTGAACCCAAGTAATAGAAGTGTAAATAGTTTAATAAACGTGTTGAAGTTAGCTCCATGTCTGAACCTTCCTTTGTCAAGTGCACCACAAGGAAGCCACTTATGTTACACCTACAACATAACAAATCAAATGTGAGTCTTTGCAGGTAATTAAGCCTTTACAGGTCCAGACCGAGCAACTGGAGAGAGGGATAATCACAGGTTAAAGAGGTGTTCATTGTCTCAAGCCAGGACAGTTGGTAGGATTTTGCAAGCCCAGGCCAGATGTGGGGGGTGAATGTAACGTGACATGAATCCAAGGTCCCGGTTGAGGCCGTACACATGTGTGTGGAATGTGGCTATAAGTTTCTGCGTTGTCGCGCATCCTGAAGGCCGCCTTGGAGAACGCTTACACGAAGATCAGAGGCTGAATGTCCTTGACTGCTGCAGTGTTCCCAGACTGGAAGGGAACATTCCTGCCTGGCGATTGTCGCGCGATGTCCGTTCATCCGTTGTCACAGCGTCTGCATGTTCTCGCCAATGTACCACGCTTCAGGACATCCTTTCCTGCAGCGTATGAGGTAGACAATGTTGGCCGAGTCGCACGAGTATGTACCGCGTACCTGGTGGGATCATTGACATGGGTACCACCATTACACGTGAGAACAGCAACCACCAGGTACGCGGTACATACTCGTGCGACTCGGCCAACATTATCTACTTCTAACGCGACAGGAAAGGATGTCCCGAAGCGTGGTACATTGGCGAAGGGGGCCTGGGAGTGCCTTGGATGGCCTGGGGGGGCTGCACCCCCACCCTTCCCAATGTGGCTGAATTCATGGAATGTTCGGGGATTAAATGGCCCGGTTAAGAGTGTCACACATTTGAAGAGTTTGAAGGCAGACTTTTGCAAGAGACCCATTTGAAGCTGGTGGATCAGATAAGGCTGAGGAAGGGATGGGTGGGGCAGGTGTTTCATTCAGGGCTGGATATGAAGGCGCAGGAGGCGACAGTGTTGGTTAATAAGAAGGTGTCCTTTGCGGTGGGGAGCATAGTGGCGGACCCTCTGGATAGATTTGTGATGGTTAGCGGGAGGTTGGAGGGGGGCACCCGTGATGCTGGTGAACATTTATGCCCCAAATTGGGACGATATGGAGTTTATGAGGTGAGACTGGCAAAGATCCAGGGCCTGGACACGCACTGGATGATCATGGCATCAGGGGGGTTGGGGGGGTTTAATATGGTGCTGGATCTTAGGCTGAACTGGCTGTGCCCTAGATCTACGAAAGATGTCAGCAATGGCAAGAGAGTCATTGGGATTTATAGAGTGAATGGGGGTGGTGGACACATGGCGATTTGAGAGGCCGAGGGTGAAGGAATTTTTATTCTTTTTGCATGTCCACAGGGGTACTCCCGGGTTGATTTTTTTTGTCCTGGACAAAGCACTGTTGGCAGGGGTGATTGGGAACAAGTATTCGGTGATTGTGCTGTCTGACCACGTGCCACACTGGGTGGATTTGCAGGTCAAGGGGCAAGCTCCCAATGGTCACAACGGTGGTTGGATGTGGGGTTATTGGCGGACAGGGTGGCTAACCCGAACTATGTGGAGCATAATAAGATGGGGGAGATCTCTGCAGCTGCATTGGGGGAGGCGTTGAAGACAGTGGTTAGAAGGGAGATTATTTTTATTACTTTTTTTATTCATTCAAGGGATGTGGGCATCGCTGCCAGCATTTGTTGCCCATCCCAATTGCCCTCGAGGGGCCAGCTAAGAGTCAACCACATTGCTGTGGGGCTGGAGTCACGTGTAGGCCAGACTAGGTAAGGATGGCAGATTTCCTTCCCTAAAGGACATTAGCGAACCACATGGGTTTTTACGACAATGTTTTCACCTTCATCATTCGACTTTTAATTCCAGATTTTTTATAGGTTTCAAATTTCACCATCTGCAATGGCGGGATTAAAAACTGGGTCCCCAGAGCATTACCCGTCCAGTTTACTAGTCCAGTGATAATACCACTATGCCATTGTCTCCCCATAATGTGAGGGCGGAATAGGCAGAGAGGCTAAGGCTGGTGGAGGCCACTCTGGTAGTGGACCGGAGATTCTCGGTGGTGCCTGAGGAGGCGCTGCTGAAGGAGAGGCAAAAGCTCCAAATGGAGTTTGAGCTGGTGTCAGTGGGGGAGGTGGCGGGACAGCTGCGCAGGGCCAGAGGGACAGTGTACGAGTATGGGGAGAAGGCGAGCAGGATGTTCACGCGTCAACTGAGGAGGCAGGTGGTGGCGAGGGAGATTGGGCAGATGAGGGACAGGAGGAGCAAGCTGGTAACAGAGCCGCGGGATGTAAATGGGATGTTGGAGGCTTTTTATCGTCAACTGTACAGTTCGGAGCCTCCATGGGGGGATGAGGGCATGAGACTGTTTCTGGATGGGCTGGTGTTCCGCGGGTGGATGAAGAAAGGGTACAGGGGCTGGGGGGCTGATTGCACGGGGGGGGGCGTGCTGAATCGTGTGGGAGCGATGCAGTCGGGGAAGGCCCTGGGCCCGGATGGGTTCCTAGTGGAGTTTTAAACGAGGTTTGGATCGGAGCTGGTTGAAAGTTTTGACAGGATCATCGGGATTTTAGGGGAGTTCAGTCTCTTTTCGGGGTATAAGCTCAACATGGGAAAAAGTGAGGTATTCCCGATCAACGGCTGGGGACACGGAGGGAGTTTAATGGTGTTGCCATTTTGGTTGTGGGATCAGCTTTTGTTATCTTGGGATACATGTGGCGCAGAGCTGGGCTCAGCTGCACAAATTGAATCTGGGAAATCTGTTGGAGGGAATGAAGAAGGACTTTAGGAGGTTGGATGTGTTGCCCTTGTCTTTGGCTGGAAGGATCCAGACAGTAAAGCTGTCAGTGCTCCCGAAGTTTTTGTCCCTGTTTCAAAATCTCATGATTTTAATGCCCAAGTCTGGATGAGTAGGATGAATAAGATGATACTGGGGTATGTGCGGGTGGATAAGGTTCCCCAGTCCAGGAGGGTGTTTTTGGAAAGGGATCTCGCCGGCCAGGTATCCACAGGCCCAGTGATGGTATCAGCATTGAGGGTGTGGAATGGATGATGGCAGCACTGTAGGATGGAAGACAGGTCCCTGTGGGTGCCGATTTGTGTCCACCACAGGTTTGTTCTGTTGGGGCTGGATGTGAGGTTTCTCGGATGAGTATTTTTGGGACCTGTTTATGGGGGGTAAGTTTGCGGAGTGGGAAGAGCTTGAGGAGGTGTACTTGCTGCCAAAGGGGAATGGGTTCATGTACCTGCAGGTGAGGGACTTCTTGAGGAAGGAGTTGGGTTCGTTCCCGCAGCTGCCACCTCCAGCGCTACAGGACAAGCTGCTGTCCGAGGATGAGCTCGGCGAGGGAAAGGTGTCAGATATATAAGGGGAACTGATGGAGAGGGAGGGCGTCCCAGTGGAGGAGGTCCGGCAAGTGGGAGGAGTTGAGAGGGGCGATGCAAGCTGGGGTGTGGAGTGAGGCTCTGCAGAGGATAAACCCGCCCTCGCCGCATGCAAGACTGAGTCTCGCACAGTTTAAGGTTGTGCATAGGGCTCATATGACGGGGTCTAGGATGAGCCGGTTTTTCCCAGGGGCGGAAGATAGGTGTGGGCGGTGTGCAGGGAACCCAGCAAACCATGTCCATATGTTTTTGTTGTGTCCAAGGTTGGAGGAGTTCTGGAAAGAGTTTGCGAACGTAATGGCGAAGATTTTAGTAGAAGTGGCACCGAGCCTCTGGGTGGCGATATTTGGGGTGTTGGAGGGACCGGGAGTGCAGGTGGGGAGAGAGTCTGACATGATAACCCGGAGGCGGATCTTGTTGTGCTGGCGGGGCTTGGAGCCGCCAAAAGTGGGGCCATGGATGAGCGATTTGGCAGAGTTCCTCCAGCTAGAAAATATCTAGTTTGCCATAAGAGGGGCGGAGGAGGCTGTTCGTTGAGGCATTAACACGTTGGGTGGTGGGATGGTGTTCAGTGTTTTGTTTGGGTTTTAGGTGGGGGAGAGGCTGAGTGTAAAAAGAGGGGGTGGAGGGGCCATACTGTTAATTGTCTATGGTTTACTGTTGCTGGTGTTGTTTTCTTGTTTCTGTTCTGCATATATTTGAAAATACCTCCAATAAAATCTCTTTCAAAAAAAGAGCATCACAGAACTGAGGATCCGGATCGATTCCGGCCCGGGGTCACTGTCCGTGTGGAGTTTGCACATTCTCTCTGTGTTTGTGTGGGTTTCGCCCCCACAACCCAAAGATGTGCAGGGTAGGTGGATTGGCCACGCTAAATTGCCCCTTAATTGTAAAAAAAGAATTGGATACTTTAAATTTAAAGAAAAAAAAAGGCAGGATGCATAGTGAGGTCACGGGCGGGGGTGGTGGAGCTGGGGTGCTGTGGCGGGTGGGTGGTCTTTGAATATTTTAAGGCAGAAGAAGAGAGATTCTTGATGAGCGGGGGGGGGGGTTGAAAGGTCATTGGGGATAGGCAGGAATGTGCAGTTGAGGTTAAAATTAAATCAGCCATGATCTTATGGAATGGCAGAACAGACTTGAAGGGCTGAATAGCCTATTCCTGCTCCTAATTCATATGTTTGTATGTTCTGTACTCGTCCATCAGTTTATTTTCTGAACCTTGTCCTTGTCCCATCAAAGTGTTCATCTGAGTCCTCACCAGCAGATCTCAGGGAGCTGTTACCAGTGTTGTCCTTTCTCCTTGCCTTGCCTGGTTACACACTCATCGCGTCCAGTCATCTAGCAAGTGCCAATTCCATCTCTATGCTTCCCTCTAAAATTCATGTAGTGTCAGTATCGGAGTTGGGTTAGCACGCTGTTTCAAATTGAAGGCCGCAGTCCGTTTACTCCAGCTTCACAACAACCGGGCATGGGTTAATCACGCATTCTGATCCTACCTTCTATTTTCAGGCCTTATTCGCTTTTCCTCCCGCACTTCCTCCATGGTACTGCACATCTATCTTCAACCATGTGTCAATTTTGCTCATAGGCATGTGATCATGGAATCAGCTGGCACAATCCTTTCCATTAATGTATTCCAGGTCATAACAACTCAATGAGTAAAAGCTTTCTCCTCGTTACCCCGCACCCAATCATCCCCCATTCTTTCGCCCATTATCAAACACTTAAGTCTTTGCTATCTGACTGCTCGTGCAAACAGTTCATCCTCTTTGCGCGATTTACATTGGACAGTTGGTATGACAGATGAACATGGGAAATAAGCACTGGGGGAGGAATCTTGTGGATGTGACGAGACTCTCAGTAACAGGCTGGAGAGCCAGCAAGACCCCCACATCGCTTTGTTTTGAGAAGGCCTGTCATATCTTGTCCATTCAAGTACTTGACAGGCAGGGCAGCACCGTGGCACAGTGGCCAAGCACTGCTGTCTCACGCCGCCGAGGTCCCGGGTTTGATCCTGGCCCTGGGTCACTGTCCGTGTGGAGCTTGCACATTCTCCTCGTGTCTGCATGGGTTTCGCCCCTACAACCCAAAGATGTGCAGGGTAGTTGGATTGCCCCTTAATTGGAAAAAATGAATTGGGTACTATAAATTTATTGTTAAAAAGTACTTGACAGGCCAGTGGTAGTCCTGCCCCAGGATCAAAGACCCCAGGGGAAAAAGTCCCGCCCACTGAGATTTAGATGCAAGCAGCTCTTCTGTACTCAGCAGTGATATTGAGGAGGTGGTGGCTGCTGCCAGTATGATGCCCACTTGAAGCTGAGGATCGAGGAGGAACTCAGATACAAGATTGATGGCTGAAAGGGTGTTGCAGGGGAGTGGGAGGGGGTCAGCAGTGAGGACAGGGGATGTCTCCCAGGAGGCCCCCCTCCTCCCTATTTACCCAGGTCCCTCAAGTATGCTGATTGCCTTTGAAGGATAGACATCTCTGTGAGCCCACAAGCAATCACACCATGGTTTGTTGTCCTCCATGCACGGTGAGCCCTCCCATTTACCTCATGCATGGGCCTACCAGCCACAAACTTAATCAGGGTGGAGGCAAGAAGGTGGCAGGGTCCCCAACTTTAATGCCCCATTCCACCAAACCTACCACAGGAGAGGGCATGAGATTCCGCCCTTGAAGATTATCCGATTGAAAATTACAACCAGTTTCTGGAACAAATATCAATACAAAGGTGCATCTGAAAAAAAAGATAAAGATAAAAGATGAAGTTCTCTTTCAGGGCTTTATATTTGCCATGTCTGAGATGATACCGCCTGAAAGCACAACACCAGTATTTCTCATTAACACCTGGCAAAACCCAGATCTGCCTCACCACCAACTCTCTCGGCTCCTCGAACATAATTCTCCCATGCCCCCACCGGCGGGTTCAATGGCAGGGAGTGGGGGCAGAATTCAGCAGGAGTCCAAAAATCAGTTTTATGCCGGCATGAAATAGCCATGGGATCATCCGCTGGTACCTGCCACTGTGAATGGGAAACCTATTGGAGGCTGGTGTGTAACTGACGTGAACCCCCTAATGGTATGCAGGTGAAGGCCCGACCGGAATCTTCCCTCCATGCCTGATTCTCTGTGATACCAGCCAGAGGGGAAATAGGCCTTCCCAGAACCCGTCTGGAACAACATGCTGTGCAGAAGTCGGGATGTTCCTGAAGAATGCCTGTGGCTGCCTCTGGAGATCAGGATATAGGCCACCAGCGACCCTCGACCCTAGAACACCACAGTGGTGGGTGGGATGAGCATCTATCAGTTGGATCTTCCAGTGTCAGTGTCATCGAGGCGGTCATCTTCCAGCCTCAGAGTCTTCCTGGTATTCAGCTTTCTCAGAAGGTCTGTTTTCCAGCCTCAGAGTGTTCCTAAAGATCCACCTTCTTTCTTCAACAGTGGGTCAATGATGTTAGGCGCCTTTTCAATTTGGCATCCAGACATAAGGGTGGGACATGTGCAATCAAGTCTACTCCACCACGGATTGCGGCGCTAACTCCCCGGATGCATAATTAATAAGATAGGGGGAGGAAGATATGGCATGATGTCCCGTCAACCTCCGAAGTGGGAAACGCCCTCATCCCCGCTCCTGTCATGAGACCTAGTCCCAGATGGGAGGATTCCTCCCCTCCATAATTGTCCAACTGCTTGTCTGATATTAAGTACTGGATGAACACAGTTCCTCCAATAACATATGGTGAAGGAAGGAGCCAATGGGCAGGATTCTCCGTTGTCCGACACCGATATCGTAATTGGCGATCGGGAGTAGAATCCCTTCTGACGCCCAAATCTGGGGCGGCGCCGGTTTGACGTCTGTTTTCAAGTCTTCGGCGCCTCCAAAATAGCGTCATCGCATCGCGTGCCGCTGCAGTTGGTGTGTCATTAGCAGGCTCTCCCGCGATGCTCTACCCCCGATGGACCGAGTTCCCGACTGCGCGGTTAACGTGTGGTCTGGACGGTCGGTAACCCGATGTGGCGGCTGCGGACTGTGTCCAGCGCTGCCACACTCGGCTGGGATCCATGCTTCTGCAAGGGCTAGGGGGACTGGTGGGGGGTGGCCAGGGCTGACCTGTGGGGTCACATTTGCCGGGTCGGAGTTGCACACGGCTGGCACCATGTTGTACGGCGTGACCGCTGCAGGTCGTCGCCGTGCACATTCGTGGCCATGGACCCGGCCATTCTCCGGTCGTTTTCACCGCGGGAGCCGGGGTTTTACCCGGTGCTGCTGCTAGCCCCTCACTGGTCCCGGAACCGGTAAGGGTTTGCCGCCGATTCTGGCGTTGTAAAACGCCTGCAAACTCTCCGTTTGAGCTGCCACTTAGCCGCTGAGATGGAGAATCTAACCCATTATCTTTGGTTCCCCTCCCTCACCATCGATTCCATCCCTCTCCTTGGCAATTGTGCGATTCCGAACAACACCGTTGTCATATTTGCCCTTGAAATAAGCTTCCAGCCACGTAGACACACTATATAGCCACACCTATTTCCACCTCTGTAACAGCGTACAAATCTGCCTCTGCCTCATCTCAACTGTTCTGAGACTCTCATCTTTGTTTTTCGTACCTTCAGATACGACACACTCAATGCACTTCTGGCTGGTCTACCAAATTTTCCCTTCATAAACTTAAGCTCATCCAAACATTCTGTAGCCCATGTCGGAACTTGCACAAAGATCCAGGGTGGGATTCTCCGACCTAACAGCCCAGTTTTCCAGCATGGCGCACACCCGCCAGCAGCGGGATCCTCCGTTCCAGCAGTCGGCCAACGCCATCGGGAAACCCATGGGCAGGGGTGCACTGCCGGCGGGAACAGGGAATCCTAACGGCTGGAGAATTCTGGCGTTAATATCTCCGATGTGACTTGGTCTCAAACTTTGCTTTTGTAATGCTCCTGTGAAACACTTTGGGATTTTTTTGTAATTTCCCGCAAGGGGCCTGTGGGGTGGAAATGCTCATCTTCCCTGTGCTCCTTGTGGAGGACGAGCTCCCCCGCTAGGGGCGGGGGAACTCTCTATTACTCAGTGTATATAAGGTCGGCCATAAGGCACCGACCAGGAGGAATCCCGTGGGGGTCTGCCGGCAACTATATATATATCGTTTGTAAATAAAACTTTGTTCTTATTTTTACTCGGTCTGGTTTTTTTATTCATGCGATGTGGGCGTCGCTGGCTGGGTCAGTATTTATTGCCCATCTCTGAGGGCATTTAAGAGTCAACCATATTGCTGTGAATCTGGAGTCACATGTAGGCCAGACCAGGTAAAAACAGCAGATTTTCTACTGCCCTGGTGGGATTCGAACTTGGGTCCCCAGAGCATTACCCTGGATCTCATGGATTATTAATCCAGTGACAGTACCACTACTGCATCCCCATGAAAGGTGTTGCCGAAATGAAAATTGTTGTATCATAGGAAAAGTTTCCACCATTGATTTTGTGGGAATTTATATAATCTGATCTCAGGACACCAGGACTGATAATGAAATGAAATGAAATGAAAATTGCTTATTGTCACAAGTACGCTTCAATTAAGTTACTGTGAAAAGCCCCTAGTCGCCACATTCCGGCGCCTGTTCGGGGAGGCTGTTACGGGAATTGAACCGTGCATGCAGCTGCAATCTTAATTCAAACAGTTAAATAGTACTGGCATGACCATTATAATAAGGAAAAAGTAGTGGTATGAGGGGGGCGGGGGCGGCGGAATGGAAGAACTGAGGGAAATAGCTGGAGTGATGATGGGGTGGTAACATAGAGGTCGAAAGGATTGTAATGAACGATGAGAGTTGAGAGTGGGTATAGCTCAAGAAGGTGCAATGGAAATAATAATTGAGCAAAACCCTTTCACATCTCTCTGACCAAAATCCAACTTCCATATCATCATTAATAACTCATTTTTCCATGATGTGCTACTTGCATATTCTGATGAACATTTGTCCATTTTTGTTATCCGTTGATACGTTTACTGGGATTGAATAAACCCATTTAGCTGCATATAGGCCATGGGATCTCCTAGGATATTTAGCACTGTTTTGGGGATTGCATTCCGCAATTATCCCCATTTGTTCAGTGGAAACGGTAAATCAGTGGCCTGGTTTCTAAACTGTTATCATCCCAGTATTTATCTTTACCTTTTGTTAAAAGGCTCTAGATAGATGTGGCATTAACAGCTTTTGCCGAGAGCCTGTAGAAGCTGGCCATTATAATTTTACGATAAAATGCTGTTCTGATCCGTCATCAAACTCTCCCCATCAACATTAAACAGCTTCTATACATCAACATTATCCTCTCTTCTCAGCAACATGTCCATGTTTAATACTTTATTCCAATCAAAATAGATTTGTTTCTTACAACTTTAACTCTCAGAATCAGTGTGCTGCTATTTTATTTTCTCAGTTCTTCACTTGTGAATACCCTTTCATGCCCGGACTAGAGGATCTTCCGAATATGACTTCCAACGTGAACTACTCAAATTTGCAATTTTCTTGATGATCAGTTTCAGGGACCCACTGAGATTTTGAGAAGATAACGTGACTCGGCACAACTCCTCTGCGGAAGAATAGGAGACGAAGCAAGATGGTGACAGGGAAGATGGGAGAAAAGAGGAGGTTGGATTCTTTTTTTTCCCTTAAATTTAGGGTACCCAATTCTTTTTTTCCAATTAAGGGGCCATTTAACATGGTCAACCTACCCTGCATATCTTTGGGTTGTGGAGGTGAGGCCCACGCAGACACAGGGAGAAAGTGCAAACTCCTCTCAGACAGTGACCCAGGGCCGGGATAGAGCCCAGGTTCTCAACGCCATAGGCAGCAGTGCTAACCACTGCGCCATGAGGATTCTGATGGAGTAGGAGGAAAGTAGGAGGATTCAATGCAGCATACAGAATATACTAACAGGAGAAGGCCATGCAGCCCCTCAAACCTGCCCTGCTATTCAGGAAGATCATCGGCGGGATTGTCCGACCCCCCGCATGAATCCCGCCCCGCTGCTCTGACGCCGGCTGCCGTATTCTCCACTGCCGGTTTTCGGGCGGGTGCGGGAATCACGCCACACCGGTCAGGGGCCGTTGGCAGCGGCCCCCCTGGCAATTCTCTGGGCCCCGAAGGGCCGAGCGGCCGTCGGTTTCTGGCCAGTCCCGCTGGCGTGGATTGGACATGGTCCCACATGGCGGGACCTGGCAGGTAAGTTGGCTGGTGCGGTCCTTGGAGGGGCGCGGAGGTATCCGACCCCGGGTGGGGGGGGGGGGGGGGGGCCACTGTGGCCTGGCCCGCAATCGGGGCCCACCGATCTGCGGGCAGACCTGTGCCATGGGGCCACTTCTTCCTTCCGCGCCGGCCCCTGTAGGGCTCCGCCATGGCTGGCGTGGAGAAGAGACCCCCCCTGCGCATGCGCCAGAATACTCCGGCCGGTCTGTGCATGCGCTGAACCACGCCAGCGGTTCTGCGCATGCGCTAATGCGCGCAGTCCCTTCGGCGCTGGCTGGCGTGGCGCCAACATCTCCGCCGCCGGCCTAGCCCCATGGATGTGTGAAGAATTCCAGAACTTCCAGTCGGCCTGACGCCAGAGTGGTTTCCGCCGTTTTTTACGCCGGAGTCGGGCCCTTGCACTGGAATGGGAGAATCCCCCCTCATATTTTTAATCTTCATCCTAATTCCACCCATCCACCTTGATTTCATATTCCTTTATACTCTCTGATCCAAAAATCTATCATTGTCAGATTTTAAATTATCTATTGAGTTAGCGTCTCTTGCTTTTTAATGGGAGAGAGTTCCACATGTCTTCAGCCAGGTGTGAAGAGCTATATCCTAACTTCACTTCTGAATGATTGGTAGCTGTACAGAGGATAGGGATAGAATGAAGCAAGTGTAGGCAGTAAGGCGGGGAGAATGATGGAACTGATGTCGTTGAGGGTTAGATACAATGTTGGGAGAATAGTTAAGCGTATGACGGAGCAGGTATAGCTTCCTCTTAATTTCTCTCCAAACTTCCCTCATGCCCTATCTGACCTCATCTTGTTCATGAACGCTGACTCTAGCTCTCTCACCTCTATTCTCACCAAACTGCTAGCTACTCTGCTTCAGTTACTAGTTCCCTTGTTAGCTGATATTGTTAATGTGCCCCTCTCCTCAGGCAGTCTCTTCCCCTTCTGACCTGTTATCATCTGCCCTCTTTAAAAAAAATCCACACCTTACCCCTCTGTCCTTGCAAATTACCACCCTATTGTCAACATTCCCTTCCTCTCCCAGGTTCTTGGATTGGTTGCCACCCCATCAAATCCAAGCACACCTTTCCCACAATTTCACATTTGAAACTCTCCAATCAGGTTCCCACATGCCACTGTATTAAAACAGCTCTTATCAAAGCCATAAATGACATGCAACGTGACAAAAGTACATTTTCCCTCCTTAACTTTCTCAAATAGCCTTCAGCCTTTGACCACACTACCCTCTGCCAATGACACTCCTCGGTTGTCCGACTGGGTGGGGGAGCATTTATCTGCTTCCATTCTTAGCTATCCAGTCGGAGCCAAAGAATCACCAAGGCTTCTCTTGCTGCTGCTGTACCGTTACCTCTGCTGTCTCCTCAGGATCTATCCTTGGACCTTTCTGTTTCTTGTCTGCATGCTCCTTTCCACAACAGCATGAGAAAACACAATGTCATGTTCCACAGCTACACTGATGACACCCAATTCTCCCTCAGCACCATCAAGGACCTTGAGGCAGGAGTAGGCCACTCGGTCTATCGAACCTGCTCTGCCTTTCAAACAGATCAGAGTTAATCATCTATCTCTGTGCCATTTTCCCCCACTTACCCTGTATCCCTGTATGTCATTAGCCTCCAGAAATCCTTCAATCTCTATCTTGAGCATGCTCAATGATCGAGTTTCCACAGCCCTCTGGTATAGAGAATTCCAAGGATTCACCACTCTCTGAGTGAAGAAATTCCTCCTCATCGCAGTCCTAAATAGCCTGTTCCTTATTGTGAGACTGGGTCCCGCAGTTCTGGACAGGGGAACCGTCCTGTGAGAATTTCAGAAGTTTATCTATCTCAATCCCTCCACTCTCTCTAACTTGTCACACTGCTTGCCTGGCACCCAGCCCGAAATGAGCAGAAACGTCCTTCAAATAAACATTGGGATACCATTGTCCACAGTCACTGTCAGATATTTTCCTTAGCCATTGACTTCATCCTTCACCTTGGTCACTGGCTGAGGTTGAACTACATACTTTGCAAACTTGGTCTTGTATTTGACCAAATACCTGCACCGTAGCCCTGCGTGCCTATTTCCATCTCTGTGCAATCGCTTGTCTCTGCTCCTGCCACAACGTATCTGCTGCTGAAGCCCTAACCCGATACCTTTGTTAGACTTGGCTATTTTAATACAATTCTGGCTGCCCTCTCTCCTCCCACCCTCCATAATCGTGAACTTGACCAAAACTTAACTCATGGCAAGTGCTGTCAAGCCACCACCTCTGTGCTCACTGACCTACTTCGCCTTCTGGTAAACTCTCATCCTTGTTTTCAAATCCCACCATGGCCTCTCCACAGCCTGGGCGGGATTCTCCGAGCCTCCACTTGGATGAATGGGTATCAGACCAGAAATCCGGCGTGACGCCGCTCCCACGATTCTCCGGTCCCCGGAGAATCGCTGCAAATCGCGCGCACGCATGGTGTACGCGGCGCGGGTCGGGGGCCATTGACAGAGGCCCCCGTGGCACTTCTCCAAATGTAACTGGCCGAGTTCCCGATGGCATGGGACTCTCATGGTCCCACCTGTCGGGAACTCGGTGTGAGACCGCGGCCGCCTTGGTGGGGGGCGGGGGGATCCTTCACCGGGGGATGGGGGGGGGGCTGCACATGCACGGACCTCCGACCGGAAGTGCAGGGCCCCGTATCTGCAGCCGGAGCTGCGAGGACTACTACCAGGCCCTGCTAGCCCCCTTTTCTTTAGGAAAGTCCAGTGTGATTCGCCTGCGTTTTGACGCTGGAGTGGGGGCATAGCCCCGTTATTGGAGAATCCCATCCCCTGTCTCTATTACGTCCTCGAGTTCCAATATCATTGTGCTCCCTCCCATTCTGACCTCTTGTATATTCCTGAATTTCATTGCTTTGATGGCCATGCCTTCAGCTTCCTGACCTTTACTCCTTGAAATACCCTCCCTTAAATCCCTTCTCTTCTCTACAACCCTCTCCTGCTTTAAGACGCTCGTTAAACCTATTTCTTTGATCGTGGTTGTGGGCATCTCTCTCCTTAGGTGGCTGGTATCCTTGGGACTGTTTAAATATGCTGGAAGTGCTACATAAATGCACAGTTGTTGTTGTAAGGAGAGTAGGTATTGGTTATGTTGAAGTAAATGTTAGGGTGATGGTAGGCAGTGATATGGTGGTAGGGATGTAGGGGATCCAGGTTGGAAGGTTTGGAGCGGTGAATGGACAATATTGTGTGGGACAAGGTGAAAGTAAAAGATCAAAGAGGCAGCCATGGTAATATTGAAACAAACGTAGGAGATGCCAACACAGAGGAATAAAAGAGCTCAGCTAATGTTGCGATGGAGCAAATTGGATACAGGCAAGAAACTGGAGAGAATCAGGATGGAACAATGGAAATTAAGATTAGATAGCACTGCACTCGAGTAGGTTGGGGTGAGCCCACATGTGGCAATTAATTGAGGGGAAATTACTCAGAGTTCTGATAATTGAGTAGAAAAGGGGGAGAATGGACAGAGAATGGGAGGTGGGGAGGGGTGGCAAGTATAAATACAGGGACACTGGAAATGATGCTTAGTTGGGGTAACATTTCTTCAGGAAAGCAGTAACTTACTATTAATCATAATTGGATTGAAAACAGCATGGAACAAAGATGAGATGGTGTAATGAGTAATGCTGTGGTAAACTGTGCATGTTATTCTGTCGTTGAATTAGCCTGGCTATGTACACAAACTCACTTTGTCCTAGATTTTGTATTCGGGCTAGTTAACTTACATTGAAGGTGGATGTCAGTTCCTAATTGATTTTGATTCTGCCTTAATCTGGTAAAATGATATAGTGTAGATTTATTTGTTCTTAAGGGCAGCACGGTAACATTGTGGATAGCGCAATTGCTTCACAGCTCCATGGTCCCAGGTTCGATTCCGGCTTGGGTCATTGTCTGTGCGGAGTCTGCACGTCCTCCCCGTGTCTGCGTGGGTTTCCTCCGGGTGCTCCGGTTTCCTCCCACAGTCCAAAGATGTGCGGGTTGAGTGAATTGGCCAATGATAAATTGCCCTTAATGTCCAAATTGCCCTTGGTGTTGGGTGGAGGTGTTGAGTTTGGGTATGGTGCTCATTCCAAGAGCCGGTGCAGACTCAAAGGGCCGAATGGCCTCCTTCTGCACTGTAAATTCAATAATAATCTATGATTAATCTAGGACAAAGGTTCGGCACAACATCGTGGGCCGAAGGGCCTGTTCTGTGCTGTATTTTCTATGTTCTATGTTCTATATGTTGTTCAAATGTGGAGGAGGTACAACACAGGCTCCATCTTTCCTCTTAAAAAGGATCCCAAGGCAGTATTTTAAAAAGACCAGAAGAATTCTCCCTGGCCAATATAAGTGTATCGGCCAATCAACATCATTGCAACAGAAGCTCTGGTCATTTATCTCATTTCGCTTGTGGGAACTTGCTGTGCGGAAATGAGCCACTGCCTCTCACTTCAAATTTACCTTATTGGCTGGGAAACACTCGGCAGCATCCTGGAAAGGTCATCGGAAGGCACTGAATAAAGCTGTGGCCTTCTGCTCATTTGTCCTTTAAAATGTTGCTGGCCTCGCTTGAGAAACATAAAATGGAATCTGTCTCAATTCAACTTTTTCAAAGAAGAAAATTCGCAAATGCTTGACAGAACGCCGGGTCCCTCCAGACTGCGGGCGTGTGCAGCCATGAAGGTACCACGTAGGCCACTCGCAAGCTCAAAGGTGCCACACACCCGCGCACAAAAACGATTTAAGGGTTCTGTGCACTGAAAAATGCAGGCCACGCAGAACAAAGAAAATTTGGAGGGCTCATTGAACACGAGGTTCTTTTTATTAGTGGCTGTAACTGCTAAAGGCTATAGGGGGTAAGAGAGAAACAGCTGCTGTTAACACATGTCTGATTTTTTTTCAGAGTACAAGTACTCTTGCTTTATTGTGGCATGAATGATAACATAAACAAAAACATGAAAATATACAACTTATATTACACTATGTGTTATGAACAAAATATAAATCTATAATTCTATGTTATATTTACATATCTTTCTTTAAATTTCAAGTGAGATGGTAGATTCAGTTTACTTTGTTTTAAGCTCCACTCGATTTGATTGTCTTCCTGAACACAATCTGTGTCTAATAATTTTTAGAGCCAATGATGGCCAATAAATACATTTATTATTTTTTTTAAAAAACAGTACAGCATCAGTAGAACTGAGTAGTCTGAGATCAGGAATTATAGAATGCAAAATGCCAGCGAAAACGAGAGTTTCGAACGAAAAAAAAAACAGGATAAAAATTAAAAATAGCAACAAAAAAATAAACTCCGACACAGTTTCCATTGTTGGCATTTGGATCACAAACGGCTCACTGCCATGAAATCATGGTGAAACCTTTCTGGAGCTAAAACAAAGTACTCTTGTAGTCTAGAGTCACATAAATAAACAGCGCGCCAAAAAAAGAAATGGTGGAAAAGGCCCAGCCAATGTGAGACTAAAGCCTCACACCAGTCAGAAATCTGTTCACACAGTTGAGAGAAAGAAAAAAAAAACTGGTTTCACATTTTACATAAAGTGATATAAAACACTGGGTTCTTTTTTTTTTTAAATCGGCAATTTTTTTGTCTTTTTCATTACAGAATGCTTTAGCGAATCAATTCTAAATGACCATGACAATTAAATAGAAATGAGATTAAGAGAATGGTCTCATTTCAGTCCCAACAAACAGTCCAATTATTTTCACGCCTGCTGATTAAACATCATAACATGACATCACTAGGACTTAAAGAACAAAAAAAAAGAAAGAACTTTTATATCTAAATTACCAGGCTTAAATATCTACAGCTACAGAATGCTGCATTGCCAACCAATTAGATAGAACTGAGGAAATAAATTATACATAACTTACTAACCGGGGAATAGCTGACCATCATTGTACACTATTAAGAAGAGGCAGTTAAAATTGAAAAACACAGTCAAAAAATACAAATTAAACACTGACATGCAGTATATGATCAGCTAGCCCGCCTTTAACAACAAAAACATTTTCATTTTTATCCAAAATCGTATCATTTGGGTGAGGAGGAAGAAAATTTCTAACTCCCAAAATCCATTGGAGGTATGGTATCCGTTTCACAAACCACACAAACGCCAGATCTGCACCATTTTTGGCAAGGGGCAAACTCTGGCAGGATTGCGCCTTGCGTCCGGGTTTGTATGTTCCTTTGTATGTAACCCCCTTTCTTTTTAAGTGCTTCGAACGCAGACAACAAAAGACTTTGAGAATCAAAGAACACGACCGCCTCAGCGAGGCCACTGGAAAACGACGACGGGCAGTGGGGGGGGTGGGGGGGGGCAGATATGGTGGCTTGGCGGCGGAGGGAGTCAGAGTGAACTTCGAGGACCTGGAATTTCATTCCCTCATGCTGCTTTGCTATCACTGTCTCTGACACCTTAGAAAGTACCATAACACCCGCGTGCGCGCACACACACACACACACACACACATATATATATAGAATCCAAGTGATAAAAAGATTCACACGTCTTCAGTTATTCCCCCTTTCACCTGAGATCTGCACCTACAGTTTCCTACAGCTGCTGGTGTGGAACGGTGTCTGGGATTGTCTGAGACCCAACAATATCCCTAGCTTTAGTCTGTAGGAAAGAGCATGAACTAATTCCAACAATTACACATTTGGCACTTGCTAAGAGTTGCATTTTGAAATGGTGTGCAACAAAGAACAAACAAAAAAAGTACTCTATGAGGGTGCAACAGCGTGTTGATATTCAAGAAAATAGATTCCTTTGAAACAAAGGTAACTTGAGAGCGAAAAAAAACACTTTTTGTTTCCTTAATCCATCCAAAAACACGAACAAAAAGAAAAAAAAAAACACCTTTTATTGTGGCACAAAAAATAAACAACAAAACACATTCACAAGCCACTTGTTGGCACTTTGTACCTGAGTGAGAATTTATAGAACCTTGTAGAATGACAGTCTAGACAAAGCTCAGGAGGGTAAGACTTCAGTGCTTGGGGATAGCAGCTGATTTTACTGGCATTGTTTTACCCATAGCTTATCATTTTTTTCCCATGCCTGTACCATAGGCCGAGGTCTAGTAGCCAGTAGAGTTCTGACTATATCCTGTTTGTTAAGACTAAATAGTTTTAAGTAACAGTCAGTGTATCAGATAGTCAAAATGTGCTTGGCCCCTGGTAGGATGCACCAGACAGGACTGATTTGAAGTCGCCGGAGGAGGCTCCTGGCCCCTCCCCCGTCAGTCAGCTTGTACTGCCACCTGACTTTCGTCGTCGCTGCCATAGTCCACGTCCGGGTCCTCCTCATCCTCGTCCTCGTACTCATCGTACATCCCTCCATTCATGTCGTTGATCCTCAGCTCGTCTTTCACCTGGGTCTCCCCTGATTTGAGGCTGTAAGTGCTCTGGATGACAGGCATGCTGGGCTCCGGGCTGCTGGACATGCTCGAGTGCTCAGAGGGAATCCGAGGTGATGGCATCCCTGCCATAGCAATGGCACCAGGATACACCACTCCAGCCGTAGTAATGGGGATCTGACCTTGCTGCCTGTTGACGCAAAGACAAATGTGCGTTAGTAATGGCGTGGGATCTTGTTGGTGAGGTTAGTTGTGCTTGCATTTTCCTCCTGTTCTGTCAAAACTACACTTTCTGCTGCCATACTTTTCATTTTTTTTTTCATTTAAAGTACCTAATTCATCTTTTTTTCAATTAAGGGTCAATTAAGCATGGCCAATTTACCTACGCTGCACAGCTTTCAATTTGTGGGGGTGAGAGCCACGTCGACACAGGGAGATTGCACAAACTTCACATGGACAGTGACCGGGGGCCGAGATCGAATCCGGATCCTCAGCGCCGTGTGGCAGCAGTGCTAACCACTGCACCACCCTGCCGCCCGGTTTTCATTATGCATCCCTATTTTTAAAAATTATTTTACGGGATGTGGGAGTTGCTGGCAAGACCAGCATTTGCTGACCATTAATTTCTCTTGAACCGAGTGGTTTGTGAAGCCATATCAGTGGCAGGATTAGGTGGAGTCACACGAGGGTCAGACCAGGTAAGGATGGCAGATTTCCTTCCCTAAAGGACTTGGTGAACCAGGTGGGCTTTTCCCACAATGGTTACAGGATTGTTCGACAATCAACAATGGTTTTGTGATCACCATTAGGGATTCTAACTTTTGATTCCAGATTTATTAATTGAATTCAAATTCAAATACCACCAGCTTTCTACCGCCACATCACTAGTCTTCCCCCATGTAGAATGGAAACTTCCTCTGTATATTCTTCACACTGTAATTACACCCTTCTATCTTTACAGGTGCTGCCGAGCCCCTGTTTCCAGAGGCCATTCAACCTATCTTATCGGTGCCAGAGCTGTCCTTTTAGCCCAGACTACACCCACAGCCCTGCAAACTCCCCCTTTTTCAAGTACTGAATCCTCTTTTGAAAGTTAATTGCCTACTTGCTTCCACTGCCCTTTAATGTTGTAGATTCAAGAGCATAATAACACATTATGATTCATAATCAAGGCAGGAAATTGGAGAACCTCAATATGGTGGTGAGAAAATCTGTTGGTATCCACTGGAGAACTTGGTGCTGTCACCAGATAAATAACAAATTGGCCCAAACCATCCCTTCTCCCACTAGGAGATCCTGACAGAAGTCAACTATTTATAAAGAAAACTAATATTCCCTCTCTGAGTGTTCGCATCCCAGCAGTGGGGGAAGTATGTTGAAGTATGCATCTCCATTATACAAATTATATAAGGTCAGTGTTTCGTTGATGTATAACATTGTCAAATAAACAGCCTGAAAGGCAGATGGGCCTCAGTTAATTGTGGTATATTGGCAGCATTGCAGCTCCTTCAGCCAGAAGTGTCCTTGCGATGAGTCAGTACAAGAACTGTCACAGCCCCTGTCTTTCATGGTGCAAAGCTACTTCTAACAGGAATGGCTTTTCAACCACCAAGAAGGACAACGGCATCAAAAGCATGGAAACGCAATCACCTCCAAGTTCTCCTCCAAGTCATGTCACCTTGGGCATGTCTCGCTGTTGTTCTTTCAGGGTCAGTGGGTCAAAATCCTGGAGCTCCTGACTTAAAAACATGATGGGACAGCCTTCACTACACATGGTGCAGCAGCTCCAACATGGAGCTCCACTGTCACCTACACACAGTTCAGCAGCTCCAGGAGGGGTCCAACTGTCATTTACACACAGTGCAGCAGCTCCAGGATGGGGCTCCACTGTCACCTACACACAGTGCAGCAGCTCCAGGATAAGCTCCACTGTTACCTACACACAGGACAACTAGGGGTGGGCAATAAATGCTGGCCCTTCTCTCAAATGTCACTTTGTTTAGAAGTAGAGAGAATACGAATGGGTAAGGCAGCCTTCACTGCCCACTCATAACAAAATCACAAATCTGGGACATTTGAGTCTATTCTACAGACAGCCAATGGAGGGAATATCCCCCCCTGGCCATCGTGTAGCTGAAAGCTATGTAAATTATAATGTTTTACTTTCCTTTTTTGCTTCTAAAATTTAAGAAGGAAAGAAATCTGCCCAATGAGTAATGAAAGCCACTGCCCAATAATAAAGAAAGATTCCAAGTTCAAACCCAGGCCTGTGGTCCTTGACATTATCCCAGGATGATTCAGGGGGATAGAATTTCTGCAGAGGTTCTCTCGATCTGCCAGATTCACCACAGTAATAATAGGGTTTAAGGGGTTAAATCGGTGATGGGAAACCTAGGCTGGTGAGTGGGCCGCATGAGTGTTCCTCCTTCATCTCAATGAGCCACAATATCGAAAGTGGGCATGTTTACTAACCATGACCCCGTGAATAAGATTAAATACATTTAATACACGCCAAATATTTCATAACGAGTTATAGACCATGCTTAATCATTTATATAATTAATAGAACTATCATCAGCTTCAAATGATAAAAAACAAAATTAATATTTACACTTTGGACACGGAGGGAGTGCCTGGCTCGCACAATCAGTATTGTGAACAATCAGCACGCACCACACTTCACTTGCTCTTGCTTTACGTGCAAATCACTTCAGCCATACCGGTAGGAAAAAAACTATGCAGACGGAAGTCAGTGGACTGTGACAATCGTGCGTATGGGCAACGGTCAACAAAATGTCTTGTGGGCCGCACTCAGAACCCAGATGGGCTGCAGCATGCCCACCACCGGGTTAAATTATGAGTTTGTTTTCCTTTCATTTATTAGGTTGAGGGGTGTTCCAATTGAGATGTTTAAAATAAAAAAGAGTTTTGAGAGGGTAGATTCAGAGATCATGGGCGAAATTCTCCGACCCCCCGCCGGGTTGGAGAATCGCCGGGGGCTGGCGTGAATCCCACCCCCGCCGGTTGCCGAATTCTCCACCACCGGATATTCGGCGGGGGCGGGAATCGCACCGCGCCAGTTGGCGGGCCCCCCCGCGCGATTCTCCGGCCCGGATGGGCCGAAGTCCCGCCGCTAAAATGCCTGTCCCGCCGGCGTAAATTAAACCACCTACCTTACCGGCGGGACAAGGGGGCGCGGGAGGGCTCCGGGGTCCTGGGGGGGCGTGGGTCGATCTGGCCCCGGCGGGTGCCCCCACGGTGGCCTGGCCCGCAATCGGGGCCCACCGATCCGCGGGCGGGCCTGTGCCATGGGGGCACTCTTTCCCTTCCGCCTCCGCCACGGTCTCCACCATGGCGGAGGCAGAAGAGACTCCCTCCACTGCGCATGCGTGGGAAGCTGTCACCGGCCGCTGACGCTCCCGCGCATGCGCCGCCCGGAGATGTCATTTCCGCGCCAGCTGGCGGGGCACCAAAGGCCTTTTCCACCTTTTCGTCTGGCGCCGACCTAGCCGACCTAGCCCCTCAAGGTTGGGGCTCAGCCCCCAAAGATGCGGAGCATTCCGCACCTTTGGGGCGGCGCGATGCCCGTCTGATTTGCGCCGTTTTGGGCGCCAGTCAGCGGACATCGCGCCGTTTCCGGAGATTTCGCCCCAGATTCCTCTGGAGCGAGAGAACAAGAAAAAGTGGATATAATCTTCAAATTAGAGCAAAGTTCAATTTGGACTGAAATAATTTTACACCAAACCCGAACTCTCCCCCAAAAGGCTGTGGGCGCTGGGGAATCCAGTGGGGAATCCTGGGGGCGGCACTCGGGTTCGATCTCAGCCCTGGGTCACTGTCCATGTGGAGTTTGCACATTCTCCCCATGTCTGCGTGGGCCTCACCCCCACAACCCAGAAAGATGTGCAGGCTGGGTGGATTGGCCACTTAAATTGCCCCTTAATTGGAAAAAAAATTCAGTACTCTAAATTTATTTTTTTTAAAGTGGGGACTGCTGGTTGGACCCATACGCTAGTGCTGAGACCTGCTTAACTAGCATGCTCTTTCAGCGTTCCCATACACAGAGCTTGTAAAACTGCTTGGGGAAAGCTTTGTGGACTGGTATAAAATCAATGAGTGATAATTGCAGTATAATGTTTCTTACCCAACAGTAAAAAACTGTCGCATTTCTTGACGTCTGTTGCGCATCAATGCTTTGTACTCCCCGATCCTCAGCTTCTTGCCATCCACCACACAAGTACGCTTTGGTCGTGGCTTGTACTTGTAATCTGGATATCTCTCTAGGTGCTGCTTGCTGAGTCTGGCTTGTTCCTCATAGTACGGCTGCTTCTCTAGGTTCGTCATAGCCTTCCAACGCGAGCCTGTGGTGGCACAAGAGATTGGAAAGGGTCAGTCTCGGCAAAGACACATGGCATCATATGGTTGGGAAAGGCCTGGCTTCCTTAAACCGTGAGTGTCGACCAATGTGAGTTATATGCACACCCCAGGTGTCTCCATTTTCTGACAATGTTCAGCTACTGATTGAACAGGACTACGTTGTTCAGATGGTGTAGTAACTACACTAATGTAATGGTATCAAACATTTTGCAGTACACTGAGCCACTTACTATGAATCAGGAGGTGGTGGGACTTGGGCCTATAATTTCAGATGTCCTTGCAGCACAGCACTGAAGGCAGTTTGCATTTCCCCAGGTGCTTTCTTTCGGAAGAGAGGTAAGGCCAAGGTGGGTCCATGATCCTGAGGCACGCAGCCAGCATCTCCTGGGCCACATTCATCCCTTACTCAACAGCACTTAAAATCTTTATCTTGTTGCTGTTTGTTGTACCAAACCTGCTGCCATACAAGCAACAGAAGAAGGATATCCCACCATGACCCACCTTCATGCCAGAAATAGTTTGCTGAGGTCCCTGCCACCCACACTCATGCTTCCAGGTGGGTAGGAGGCAACACTCCAGAGTGTGGATGAGACCCAAGCCTCTTTTTAACACATACCCACCTCCCTCACAGCCTTCCATATGCTATATTCTCACCCAGAATTCAAATTGAGACCTATTTTACCAAACAGCTTGCATTTAAGCACTCACAAGACTAGTCAAAACTTTACACTGGAATATTAGGAGCGGGCGTGAGGGTTTGATTTACTCGTGCCTCTTTGTCGTCTTCCTATGTTCCACTATTTTACCAAGCCGGATTCCCAGCATGGAATGCTATCCACTGGGAGCCCACTGGGTCAGGGATTTGTGCTCCCAACCCTCCACGATTTTTGCAGGCAGAAAACAAAACGCTGAAAAATCCCAGGAGTGCAAGTTCCTAAAATGGTCTCTTTGATGTATTTCTACTTGAAAAGAGGACAATTCGTCATCACGACCTCTTCTATGTCAGCCCCTAAGAGTCAGGACTGAATTCCAAACATGCACTTTGGACTGTGGCCCACTTCTGTCTCTCTTTTTATATTAATATGAAAACATTGTTTTTTTTTGGTACCATGGTTATTGAGCCTGACCCTGTGAAGGAGCTAAATGAATATTACTGGAGAATGGGGCTGAAGGATTGTCCAGTCGGCAGCTGTTGGATAATTTGAATAGTAAACACACATGTTAATTATACAGAGTTGCTACCCAACAATTACAAAGCCATTTATTGGTCACATTAACACTCCTATTGACAGTAAGTTATGCCATCCAATGCTGTAATAATGCAAATTAGCAGCTTAGAGACAAAATGAACTACATGACCTTTGTTAACTAATGTTACTAAACTGACAGGAAGTGAAGCAAAATGGCCCATTGAATCCCAATAAAAACTCGCAATTCCACATCAGAACTGTATAGAGCCAAGCTGGATGTGGGCCTTAAAGGGAGATGGGGTTACAATTTTGGGGAGGGGATGGATCCATCCTGCAATGGGAACCAAGAGGATGATTTTTGTGGGGTTAGGACACACATCATCCTGGTCCCACACACAAAGAAATGAAATGAGTGGAGTTGAAACACCTGTGGAGAGGTGTGTGGAGGTGCGTTTAAGGGTTGTTGATCCAGCAGCTCAGTTCCAATACCTATAGCGTGCATTCCCACCCAATGGAAGACCCAACTTCTATTGCGGTCCCTAGCAGAGAGAGATAGCCCAATTTAAATATTGTATTGAATATCTCGCCCACTTAAGGCAAAAGAAGCACTGAAAGCACGGGGTAGATTGACATAAAATGGTAACCTGTTGGTCCGTTGCAAAACCCAGGCCGTGATTTCCATTTTAAATAAAGACAGAACATGCTGGAAAAACTCAGCAGATCTGGCAGCACCTGTGGAGAGAGAAACAGTTAATGTTTCGGGTCCAATATCACTCTTCTTCAGAGCTCTATTTTCAATGTGATGAAACTTGGGTGAGTTCCGTGAAGGCCACACATGGGGGATTCTGATCTCGCATTGTGCCAGTAACTCTGGTCCCTAAATTGATGTCCACCTAAATCTTCAGGTCGACAAGTTACCTTCACAGGAACATTTGCACGACACCAAGTCACATTAGGAGATTAGGTCAGATCCCTTAAAGCTTGGCCAAAGAGGTTGGTTTCAAGAAGTATCTTGAAGGAGGAACGTGAGGTCAATAGGCAAAGAGGGAGAACTCGGAGTTGTCAGGGTACAAGTGAAACGTGAGAGGAGATATAATTGACGTATGTAAGATTCTAAAGGGGATTGACGGGTTAGACATAGAACAGATGTTTCCACCTGTTGGACATTCTTTAATGAGAGACCATAGTTTTAGGCTAAGGGGTGGCAGATTTAAAACAAAAATGAGCACTGAGGAACCGAGTTCGAATCCCGGCCCTGGGTTACTGTCCGTATGGAGTTTGCACATTCTCCCCGTGTCTGCATGGGTTTCACCCCCACAAAACCCAAAGATGTGCAGGTTAGGTAGATTGGCCACGCTAAATTGCCCCTTAATGGGAAAAAAAAAAAATTGGGTACTCTAAATTTATTTATTTTTAATGAGGAGGAATTACTTCACTCAAAGGGTTGTGAATCTGTGGAATTCTCTACCCCAGAGTGCAACGGATGCCGGAACATGAAACAAATTTAAGGAGGAGATAGATAGGTTTTTAATTAGTAGCGGGATGAAGGGTTATGGAGAACGGGCAGGAAAGTAGAGTTGAGACCGAGAGGGGATCAGCCATGATGGTATTGAATGGCGGAGCGGGCTCGAGGGGATGAATTGCCTACTCCTGCTCCTAGTTCTTTTGTTATAGCTCTGGATGATATCCCCAAGGGACGGTATGTGGATGAGAAATAGGTGGGGGCCAAAGATCCTTGGGTGACGCGAGAGGAAGAGGAGCAAGGGAGCAGGAAGAGAAGTCTTTTTGCAAATGATTCTCTGATTCATTATAAATTACATTACTTCATATACTGTCGAAAATAGTCAAAGACAAACATTGGGGGCTAACATGACCTGGATGTATAGGGATGTGAAGCCAAGTGTGTGGCTCTTGTTGTCCCGTGTTACCTTGATTTAATTCAAGAATTTTTTGCAATCAGCTGCAACCTGAAAATCAGCTTCCGTAAAAGTTGTGGTGATGAAGACAGAAGGGATGACGAAGAGGAGAACTATCAGATCCAACATTTGCCTGGCATGATCCAAGAGGAAGGGAAGTTTGGAAGAAGCTATCTTGAGGAGAAAAGGTTATTTTTTAGTTGCCCTGGTACAAGGGCTATACTAGAACCGCTAAATTTAGGAGTTGCCCAGCAATCTCTTTGCTCATTTAAAAGTGCCTAACTGCTTTATGTAGCTGCCAGAGATGCCTTAAAACCTCTCCGGCCAACCTGACGTTGGATGTGTTTCTAATACTGCAAGAGGTTGCCCATCTAAATAGGAGACCTGCACCCAAATTTCCACTCAGAAAATGAGTGTAATGAGGCCCCACCCCCAACCTATCCAACCCCCCAAGGTTATCTGTTAATTTCACCGAGTGAAGAGGAGGTGCATAAACCACTTAAGGATCTGGAATTTTCCCTCAGTCCGCCCCCTGTCATATTTTACTTGGCAGCAGCGAGCAGGCAGTGTCCTAAGTGCGCAGGGCAGCAGAACTGTTTTTGAACACTGTGCTGGATCAGTTTTTAGCAGCTGCGCGGTGACATTCTTGCATCACACTATGCAACTTGGCTGCGCACCGTTAACAGAGCAGCCTGCCACATTAAACTGTTGATTGCACTCGTGCACCACCTGCTCCCACCTCCACAGTGCATCTCAGGGGTGTCACCAGGCAGACTTCCTTCGAGTTCTCTCTTGGCTGCCCCAGTGGAATTCTCGAGGCAGCTTCAAGTGGCTGACCTTCTGGCGATCTGTGCACTGGTGCCGCCTTTCCCCACCCCATCCTTACTTTAGCTTAAACGGCTTTTCTTTTTAATCAGATAGCTGGTGTAACCATTACCATTTCACTGTGACATTAGTTAGAATTTGCTTTTTGAATGAAGGCGTATGAAATATAAAGTCATTTCTCACCGCTGCCTAATAGCCACAGTTGTAAGGAAAGGGTCCATCCAGCCTTTGCTGCTTTACAAGGGTGGCATTCACTGCAGTAATCTCAGGATGTTCCCAAGAGCTTGACAGCCAGTTATGTCCTCCCGAAGTGTAGTCAATGTTGTTATGTAGAAAACGCGACAGCAAATGTGCAGACAGCCAGAACACAATCAGCAATGTGATAATGACCAGATAATGGGCGCAGCACAACCACCGGGGGTCAATGCCGGGAGAGCCACAAATCGGTCTCCATGCCGGGCGCCGGCCGATTGTGAGTCACCCGACTTGTTACAGCCTGGCGCGTTCTGGATCTCACCTTCGCTGGACTCATCAGGCTCACTTAAATAACTGGAAAAACTTTCACCTGGCGCCGGGAGTCAATGGCCACGTCAGCGAGACCTCGACCAGACGCCATTTAGCACTGATTTCCATAAATGTGAACCAGGTGTGATGACACCTCAGGGGGTCTCGCAGGCCAGGGTGCCAGGCTGGCAGTGCCAAGGTGCCCAGCCCATTAGAGGGGGGTTTCAGAGCCACAAGAAGGTTGGAAGGGGTGTGGAGGGGGATCCAGGAAGCATGGGGGGCCTGAAAGGGGACAAGGAGAATGGGGTTGCCAGTCAGAATGGCGCCCTGATCTGTGAGGAGCCAGCTTTACTGGCGAACTCAGCTTGCAGGAAATACACTAAAGTGTGGCCTCGGCTGGGAGAAACTTCCTGAGGCCCAAAAAACTGGCAAAGTGCTGGTGAATAGCGGGGTGAATCTCGGCGCTGCAGCTGTCGAAAAACACTCTGCCAAATGTGCGCAAAAGCGGACTTTATTTCATGTCCGCTGAATCGCTCTCGATACGTCATTGTGATGTTGGGTGAGGGAGAAATTGGGCGACTGGGATGACAATTTAGCAACAGCACCCTGCCCTTTTTCAAAATAAGGATTGCAGAATAACAGAATTGTGACAGTGCAGGAGGAGGCCATTTGGCCCATCATGTCTGCATCAGTTCTCTGATTGAGCAACTCATCTAGTTCCATTCCTCCCGCCTTTTCTCCAGAACCCTGCACATTCTTCCTGTTCAGAATACAATAGTGTGATGGGATCTTTTCCAACCCCCTTAGAGAGCACTTAGGGTCTCAGGTTAGCATATCAACAGGAAGACAGTGTAGCACCTCTGACATTGTAGCTCTCTCTCAGTCCTGCACCCAGTACTCGGTCTAGATTGGCGTGGAACATGAATGTTCTGACTCAGAGGTGAGACTGCACGTCTGGGCCACCACAAAATGTTTTACACTTTGGGGAGGCAGTGTCAACACTGGACATTCCCAGATCATATGCGTCTGAGAACAAAACTCTGACTGAAATACTTGTCACTCTACTCCAATAAGAAACATCACGTCTAATCTCAAAATCGTGGGAAATCTGACAAATGGAGTCCCTCTTCAACAACCATTGCTCCTAAAAACAGCTTCCAAGATCTTCCTCTGCCCAAAAGAGCCACCTGTCCCTGATACCCCCCACACTTCGTGCAGTGCTTTGCATGTTCTTCCCGTGTCTGCGTGGGTTTCCTCCGGGTGTTCCGGTGCCGGAGGGCAGCACAAGTGAATAGCACAGTGGCTTCACAGCACCAGGGTCCCAGGTTCGATTCTCCGCTGGGTCACTGTCTGTGTGGAGACTGCACATTCTCCCCGTGTCTGCGTGGGTTTCCTCTGGGTGCTCAGGTTTCCTCCCACAGTCCAAAGACGTACAGGTCAGGTGGATTGGCCATGCTAAATTGCCCTTAGTGTCCAAAAAGGTTAGGAGGGGTTATTGGGTTACGGGGATAGGGTGGAAGTGAGGGCTTAAGTGTGTCGGTGCAGACTCGATGGGCCGAATGGCCTCCTTCTGCACTGTATGTTCTATGTTCCCACAGTCCAAAGATGTGCAGTTTAGGTGATTTGGCCATGCTCAAAATTGCTCCTTATGTGTCCAAAGATGTGCAGGTTATGTGGGGTTACGGGGTATGGGCAGAGGAGTGGGCCTCAGGAGGGGTGCTCTTTCAGAGGGTTGGTGCAGACTCGATGGGCCGAATGGCCTCCTTTGTACTGTCTGGCTTCTATGAGTTTCACCTCCTTCACACAGTCAGTTCAGTGACTCCTCCAAATCTTGACCAGAACTTGACACTTGCATTGATATATTTATTATGGAGAATTATTAGTCACTTTTCTTCTGGCCAACATCCTCCTGATCTCTCTCATTCCGTGCTCCAATAATGAATACTTTCCTGGGGAAATCATCTGAGGATTAGAATCATGATGAGGGAAGTCTGGAACAATCGTGTCACATTCCTTCGGCACAGGAGACATTACACATGGACCACACAAGACGTGCTGGTTGTCAAGTGTCCAACGCAACCGTAAGAATGGAGTGAGAGCCGCACAGAAAATGCTCTTCAACCACTCGACAATACCTAACAGGCGCATAATGGGTGTGAGGCAGCACTCGCCTCCCAGGTTTTGTATGATGCCTGTGAGCAGTATTCGAGCCCTCAATGAGATCACTGCCTCACAGGGCCTGGTTCGATGAAGCCTACCTCTGTGAGCACACAGCTGCCCTCCTGTTGCCATCCAAACTGTCAGAGCTACAACAGTGACCCCTTTGTTCAACTCTGCTCGTTTCCTATTACACACTCACAAAGGAAAAGGAAATGACCAAGTGGACCAACGCTGAATTTTATTATTTTTTTAAAAAGGACAACTCAACAACCTAAAATATCACGATTCACATTCACGCGGTTAAATTCAGAAGGCATTCTCCTTTTTGCACTGAGTGAATTTAACCTCTTTCATTGTTTTCTTTTGGAATTGTGCCTTCAGTTTTGCCACAAGATGGCTTTTATGAATCTCCAATGAATAAGGGTACATTTTATAATATTCTTTTCTGAACTATTGTTAATTCTGGTCATTGATTCATCAATTTTTGTTCATCTCCTCTCTTTTTGTTAATTATCTTTCCTCCCTGTTTTGGGGATAAACCTCATATAGTTGCTACATGACTATTACGTGGTATCAGTAACACCATACATTTATATAACGCCTTTAACATAGGAAAAGCTGCTCGCCAAGAGCGTAATCAGACAAACTTTTGACACTCAAAGGAGGTAATGCAGAGTCTAGGGTCTAGACAACTGAGGTCACGGCGGCCAATATTGGAGCGAGGGAAGATGTCCAAGTTGGAGGAACACAGAATTCTCAGAGGGTTGTAGGGCAGGAGGAGGTTGCAGAGACAGGGGGAGATGGAAAGAATGCAGCAAGCACACCAAACAGCAAAAGACAATGGAGAAAGAATAAAATGATAAAACACACAAATTGGTATTACTGTTCGCTGACTTGAAAAGGCCAATCTATAGATTGACATCAGCTCTCAAAGCACCTGTCACTCCATGAGCAAAAGCTTATCTACCCAGTATCGAATTTCCACTCCTATGTAGTCGCGGAAACCTTTGTAATTTTTGCATGCTAAAAGAAGCAGCAGAACATCAAATGTATTCCTTTGGTCAGGAACCATCACAGAGTAACATATTTAAGATGAGATTTTGTTTGTATATTAAGAACTCCTTCGAAGATTTTTAAAATGTCAGCTGAAACCTCGAGAGTCTGTGCAAAATGTCAGTCTAACACATGCACTGCTTTGCACAATAAACCAGTTTGCCACTCATTGTTCTATCCCTTTCTTGCCGACACTAGTTGCAGTTTGTCGCATTATAGTATTGCTTTCAGAATACGCTCAGCTGCCTCCTTGGACCCACGTAATTCAGAACTATCTGATCTCAACTGCTAACCTTCTGAAAACAGAGGCGATTCCTCTTGACTATTGCTGATCCTCTACACAGTGGTCTGCAGGGTATTCTATGAGCTCTCCCAAATTGAAATTATGCTATTGGAAATCTACACAAAGGCTAAATCTACCGAGTATAACAGATCCTGACTTTGCATGTTTGGGGCACCTGTAAATGTTTTCCAACTGGAGGAATTTGACCGCAGAGTTGCAAAGCCTCACACCGGTGCGGTACTGTGATTGGCTGACTCGCTGAATGGATGGGCAGCATTTCCTGCCAACTGCCCAGTGGGTGAGATCAGTGGTCAGTGAAACTGTGATTCATGTCACAAAAATGCGCAAAGCTTGTGGAAGATTGGTGTAAAGGTTTCCTGAGGCACTGGGAGGTGCAGCTGGCTGTGTGAAGGTCTGAGCTGTCACGTGTCTGAGAAAGAGCATACTCGTTCTGTTCCTGGCAGAGCCATGGATATCTGGAAGCAGACTTTCCAGATTAAGGATGGGCAATATTGGAACACTTTGGCCGCCTTCGGTGGAGGTGCGTGAGGTGGGTGTCCTGATCTTGGGGGGCAGTGCCCCCACCCCCTCTTCCCCCAAGCAGGCCCAGAAAATTATTTGTAAGACCCTGCACCTCCCGGCCCTACAAAAACACTCCAAAGGCTGGTGGTGGAACTCGCCTGTTCGTCTGACCACCAATTCTGATCAGTTCAGACTGAAAATAGCAATCGGGGTCTTCGGCATAACAAATGTGGCCTACTGTCTGAAACGGTGAGCTCTTTGGATGCCCGGTGGTAGGCCCCTTTTGAGACAGAACCAACCCCCCCACCCCCCCATTTTGACTGCTATCACTGCCGTTGCCAGCAAGAGAAATCGATCGCAGTGGCTTTCACTGCAGGTAACGTGACTCGGGCTGGGATTTTCCAGCCCGTTGTGGTGGGTCGGCCACGAGTGTTTCGGCGGGCAAGCCAAAGGTCCATCGACTTTCGGGTGGGACCGAATGACCCCTGTGGTGGAAAGGGGCTGGAAAATTCCGCCCTTGAGCTGGAACCTGCGACATTGGTCTACTAGACATTAGTGGAAAGCCCACAAAATTGCTCACATAAAAAATAAACATGTGGGAGATATAGGAATAACACCACGCTTTACTTCTTTTAAACAAATATCATACAGGTCGAAAGAAAGGCTTCCTGTTTTTCACACAACACCAGCTCTGTAGCTAAATATATCTTTGAATATGAGAAAACAGTCTCCATGAGATCAAACAACACTTTGCTATTTGCTCAGAAGGAATAATACATCATCAGAAAGCCGCTACATTATTCAGTAATAATTCAACACTGATTTCTCACAACCTGTAATGTGATAATACACTCCGTTTCTTTCTTTCTTTTTCCTGTCTTGCTTACTTTTAACTGAATATCAATGTAAGAGAAAATAAACTGTGGGTTAATTTTATTCTTACTGGAAATTGGACAATGAAATATTGCTGCTTGGAGATAAGTGTCCAATAGGTAAGGTTCAATTCTGGGCATGAGATTTCAGATGTCCTCGTCAGGCTTAAGGCCCTGCTGTTTCCTCAGTCAACAGCCAACCAAATTCTTCCAGAGAATGAAGATTTACAGTTGTTTGTAAAGACCCATTTCTCCCTCAACTCTCTCCTGAAGCTTGCACAGCACACCTCAGTCACTTCTTTAATGACATGTACACCTTCACTTAGCCTTCATTTAGGTCGTGTGGTGCAGTGGGCAGTGTCCCTGCCGCTGACCCAGATGTTCCCGGTTCAAGTCCCATGCCAGGACTTGATGGCCGAGGAAGTTGCGTCCTTAACACGGCCAAGCAGGCCGAGAATCAACCTGAAAAATCCTTCCAACGCACCAATGACAGGCGGTAAGAGCGGAAGAGATTGCTAGTCAGCCATGTGATGGAAAGATAAGTTTGGAGCCTCTAACATCACTGTCCATAGCCCCAGACTACAACATGCATATAAGAGTGCGCATTGCCACCACAATCTGGACTCTCTGAGTGAATTATAACACGCATTCACCGCACCTTCATTAGGGTGAGGACCACAGGTGAGACTGACCCAGCCCTCAGCTGAAACCCGCACACCTCGATGGATCCCCTTCCTCCTCTTGAAGTGCTGAGGCCAATTCCCTCCTCCCTCACTTAGGTTGAGATCAGCACAAACTGGAAATGGATCAGACACCTTCAGCGCATTGAACTATCAAGGAAGCCATATCATCAACAGCGCAGCATTGTACATGAAGAAGAACCCCTGTCTTTAAAAATATATTCTCAATCAGTGGAGGACTATTGAAATTAGAAGCAGCCGGGTAGCAAAGGAGAGAAAGAGAGAGAGATAGGCGGTATGCCTGAGCTTGTAATCCACCATATGCTGTGCTCCTGCAGCCTCAGCTGTCCCAGTGTGCTGGGCTAAGGCCAATCACTTTCCACACAGTGAGGGTGGGAAAATCAGGAGGGAGAGTCAACCCGGCATCCTTCCTAGTAACCGCGTACAAAATGGCAATGGCTCAAGCCTGGGAGGAGATCAGCTGCCTGAGCCTTTGGATGTCGGGGAGTGCTACCCGCGCACAACCACAGAGAGACAGTAAGATTCCTTAAGAGGGAGTGCAGCGCACAAAAATGCCAGTTTTTGTTGAAAATCTTCATATATTGGATGATTTTCGATTATTTTAAACTGTGCGCAGAGATGATCACTCCACCAGAACACCCCCTCCCCCAACCCCCCCTCCCAACCCCCCCTCCCACCCCCCCCCCCCACCCCCAACCCCCGCGCCCCCACCCCAAATTTTTGGTAGATTCAGACCTTCATTTCCCCTTTACAAAAAGCAATGAGCCCCCCAAAAAATCCCAATTAAAACAACCCTTTAAAAAAGGGAAGGAAAATAATTAAAACGAACATTACCTACAGATCTTCAGCGGCTGGGCAAGTTATCTCTATTTTGACATTAAGGAGGCTGTTTCTTACTGACAAAATGTAATTTAATTTAGCGAAGTCAAAGAATAAGTGACTCACAAAAAGAATTACATGCTTGTTATCTGTCAGACTGTCAGGAAGAATTACATGGACATTATCATCTTAACGATTCAGGCTGCCTTTTGTCTTCTCAGGGATGTTGTTTTTCTTCACACTTATTAATTAATCACATCTACACATAGCTAATATTCTTCTACCTGACAACAAAACTTCAGTCTCAGTGTTGCTAAGTACTGTATTTAATTACAAACTATTAAGCAAAAATGGTCATGATCTTTGGCATATTTCTGTCATCTCAGTTTGATCAATTGTTTCTATGAGAAGAAATAATAAGACAATTACCCAAGACATGGAATCAGTAGAATTTTCTTTTATTCTTTCATGGAATGTGGCTGGGCCAGCCTAATTGCCCTTGAACTGAGTGGTTTGCTTGGCCAGGTCAGAGGGCATTTAAGAGTCAACCACATTGCTGAGGGTCTGGAGTCACGCGTAGGCCAGACCAGGTAAGGACGACAGATTTCCTTCCCTAAAGGGTATCAATGGACCAGATGGGTTTTTACAATAATTGCTCTGTGTTCACCAATATGGAGGCCAGCTTTCAATTAAACAATGTATTAATTGTATTCAATTCCTGCTATGGTGAGATTTGAACTCATGTCCCCAGAGCATGAGTCTGACCCAGTGATATTACCACTACGCCACCATCTCCCCCATTGCCACTGCTGGCCAAGCAAGGGTGCCACTTACCCAGAATCTTGCTGATGTTGGAGTTGTGCATGTCGGGGAAGGCTTGAAGAATCTTTCGCCGCTCGTCCTTGGCCCAGACCATGAATGCGTTCATTGGCCGCTTGATATGGGGCTCGTTACTGCTCCGACCTCGAGCTTCCCTGTAGATCCTAGGCTCGGACACACCTGCATTTCCTACCAGTAACAGTGGAAAAGGAAAGGTTAACATTGTGCACTTGAGAGTTGTACCATTTATATCTTTCTCAGGCACTTCACAGGATATTTATCAAACAGGATTTGACAATAGACAACAGAAGGAGGTTTTAGAACTGGTTGGTAATGGGAGTTGGTTTTAAGGAATATCTGAAAGGAAGAGAGAGGGGGAGATTTCAGAATTTAAGTCTGAACACTTGAATGCATTGACCATCAATAGTGGAGTCCAAAAAGTGGGGACGCACAGGAATTGGAGGAGCTCAGAGTTCTCAGAGAATTGTGGGGACGGAAGAGCTTACAGAGAAGGAAGGGAGAGGCTATGGTCAGATCTGAACCCCGCAATTCATTTTCTGTATGTATTAATATGACACAAACTAGATACCAATCACCTCTGTCCCATTAGGGCTCATAAATGAGAGCTGGATAGGGCAGCATGGTGGCACAGTGGTTAGCATTGCTGCCTCACGGTGCCAAAGTCCCAGGCTCGATCCAGGCTCTGGGTCACTGTCCGTGTGGAGTTTACACATTCTTTCCGTGTTTGCGTGGGTTTCGCCCCCACAACCCAAAGATGTGCAGGGAAGGTGGATTTGCCACGCTAAATTGCCCATTAATTAGAAAAAATGAATTGGGTACTAGAAATTTTTTTTAAATAAAATAAAATAGATAAATGAGAGCTGGATCAATACTATGGAATTCATTGTCCAATATTTGTGGGAGCACATTCACCACAAGGACTGCAGAGATCCAAGAGGAAGACACCTCCATCCTCTTTGGAAAACTAAGAATGGACAAAATGATCCCATCAGTGCAAACTCCTCGAAGCTAATGCATAGAACTGCACTTCCTGGCGCCAATCCAAGTTGTTGTGGGCTAATTGAGTTTAAGCCGTTAATTTGATGCAGTGTGTATATAGCCATATGAATCAGACAGATACTCCAGTTTTGCTGAAAATGCACATGCAAGTAGAGCGGTACTTTAGAAGAATTTCAATGTAACACTGACAGGGACTCTCCAATATGCTAAATTGACTTTGCTCTTTTCAAAAGTGAATGATTCTGCTATCTCCTATGTCCTCAGTGGAGGAAATGGCAGCAAGAAGTCATTGATCTACTTCTTGAATTGGCCACTAACACCTGCAGCCTGCAAGTAATGGTGCTGCAGTACAGAACAAGTCAATGGCTAATCCCAAACACAACGTCACAGTTCAAGCTCCTACCGTGAATAGGTATAAGGGTCAATCAACTCAGCTTTGATGGTAGTTAACCAGTGAAGGTGATGTTGACCGTTTCCCCCTTCTTCAGTCATGCACCGTACACATCACTTTAATGATTTCCAATTCTTCCCCTAATTCTACATCTCACATCGAATTACTTAGAATGTAGAGGCCAGAAGCAGGTCATTTGACCCAACCGGTTTATGCTGCACTTGAGCCTCCCCTATTCTTCCTCATCTAATTCTATTCACAGAACCCTCATTTCCCTTCACCTTTAGCCAGCTCACTATTAAATAAATCTGTACTATTCAGCTCAACCATTCTCTATGGGAGTACATTCCACACTCTCACCGCGTTCTGGGTGAAGACGTTTTTTCTGAATTCTCTGTTGGATTTCTTGCAAGCTACCTGACATTGATGGTCTCCAGTTATGCTCCTCTCCACAAGAGAAGCTTTCTCCCAGTGTCTGCGTGGGTTTCCTCCGGGTGCTCCAGTTTCCTCCTACCGTTCAAAGATGTGCAAGTTAGGTGGATTGACCATGATAAATTGCCCTCGGTGGTGTTATGGGGATTGGGCCTAGCTGGAGTGCTCTTTTGAAGGGTTGTTGCAGACTCGATGGGCTGAATGGCCTCCTTCTACACTGGTAGGGATTTTATGATGTTCTATAAGAGGAAACTCTCCCCTGTGTCCAGCCTATCAAAGCATTTCAGAATTTTAAACATCTCTATTAGATCTGCATTCTGTTTTGAAGAAGGGGCGGCATGGTAGCACAGTGGTTAGCACTGCTGCCTCACAAAGCCAGGGCCCTAGGTTAAATTACACCCTTGGGCTGTGTGGAGTTTGCTCGTTCTCCTCGTGTCTGCGTGGGTTTCTTCTGGGTGCGCAGATTTCCTCCCACAGTCCAAAGATGTGCAGGTTAAGTGGATTGGACATGATCAATCTGTGGGGTTACAGGAATGGGGGGGTGGGAGTAGACCTAGGTAGGGTGTTCTTTCGGAGGGTCGGTGCAGACTCAATGGGCCAAATGGCCTCCTTCTGCACTGTAGGGATTCTATGAAGAGTAAAGTGACGTAGCCTGTTCATCCTCTCCTGGTAGCTGTAACTCCTTTCCTGAGAGGGTCTTAGTTTCACTTATCTCTTTTCTCAGATGTACTTCTTCTATGTTGTCCACGTTTGATTTCATAGCCTGTGCAAAACTATTCAATTTCCTACAATATCCATTTAGAGCTGAGTCCCTGATTAATTCTGGTCATGTTCTGCAGTTGTCTTATGATCGGGGGGTATTACATCTAAAGGGCAAAGGTACTTTTCACCTCCTGTTGAAATCTATCTCAAGTCACAGAGTCTACATTCTGGCCATCGCTATGCTGCTAATTGGTTTCTGCAAATCTCAATAACTGCTGAGCAATTATAATTTGTTTTCAGTTCAATAAATAAAAGATGCAGAATGCTTTTTTTTTCATTTCCACTTTACCTACGTAAAGCTGTTCGTCTGTAAATCTGTACTGCAGCAAGAAGCTGTAGTTATGTTTTTTTTAACTGTCTAGATCTAATTTCTTCTCCTTGGCACTGATGTATCCGGATGTGTAATGAAGGTTTAAAACACCCCCTTTAAACAGCAATTTTGCCATCATACCTGATGGGAGGAATCTCACTATACATTTCTAGAAAACCATATTTTCCATGGTGACAGAAAGCCCGCAGCATAAGGTCAGCATCTTTCAGGCAAGAGCTTTGTAAACTGAAGTGATAGTGTCCTTAGATTGAATCAAACCATATTAAGAAAAGGGTACAAACCATCTGATTCTCCACCCACGCTAAAATCCATCATTGCATGTCCGAACTTCCCGTCATCTGGTCGCTTCTCTGTCAGATGCTGGGCGAGACTTTCCAATGAAGTTTTCTCGTGTACCTGTAAAATGAGATGTGCCCACTTATAAACAAAATAGGCGGTGTCTGATTCAAAGATGCAGCAGTTTTCTCGCAAGCACTTAGAATGGAAACAATTTCTTCTCCCTCCTTTTAGCTGCACTTTAACGAAGTGACGGCTTGAAGAATAAAACAGTTTGCGCCTTCATATATATTTTTTAACTTGTTTAATATTTCTCGGGATGTGGGCAGCAATGTCGAGGCTGCATTGAGGGTCCATCCCTTGTTGCCCTGGTGACTGAGCGCCTTGCTAGGGCCTAAGTGGGAACTAAGGGTCAACCATCATCTCTGAGATCAGGGCCATGGTTAAACTAAACCAGGTAAGGACAGCAGGTTGTCTTCACTGAAGGCCATTAGCAAACCAGTTTGATTTCTAAACAGTCCAGCAACCTTCATGGTCCTATTTAATTTGAAGCCAAGGCACAAATGGTGTGTAGAAAAGACGTACAATTACACAAAAACATTGTTGTACGATAGTTGGGAAATTGTAACCAGTTTCTCCTAATATACAATCAAGTTTAAATTTTTTGCGCTACATTTTTTTCCATCGCTTAGGCCACAAGAAACCAATTCTACAAACAGGTCTGTGTTTGTACAATGTCACATAACTTATTGTTGATAGTTTCAGTGTCTTATTACAACATATCATTTCAGCACAAAATTCAAAGAAACCCCATAGAAATGACAAGCACGTGCTGAATCGCAGTCCTCAGAGGTTCTTTGCTAAGATGTTAAGTTAAGTAATGCTGCATTAAACATTATGAACAATTTTGAAATGCTAACTGGAGACTCTAATGTTTGTCCAAAACTGCTAAGGGAGTTGGGCCAAGGCTTCCCTCTCAACACAATCGACGTAACTGTAGTCTTCAATAAAATATTTTTCTCTCTCTCTCTCTCACACCCTGACCTTCCCCCCGGTACAGCCCTCATCTCCGCTTTCTTAAGTCTCAGTGAAACAGACTTGAGCAAAAATGCCAGATTTAGGTTCAGCCATTCACTGCCAGATCTGGTTACACTGCATAATAAACGATTAGATTCTAGCTCCTGTTGACCAGAACTGCAGGATCATCCCGGAATGCAAAGGGAAGCCATGGTTTCTGTTCTTCTAATACAAGCTGCCTGCTCGACCACGCGGCGTTCGCTGGGGGCGACATTCTATCCTCCCTCAATGGGATTTCCCATTGAAATCACCCAACACTGCCGGGAAACCCGCTGGTGGTGGTGCGCTGCTAGCAGGAAAATGAATCCCGACGATCGGAAATTCCGGCCCAGTTTTGAATCCCTCCAATCAGCTTTCGCCGCCACGATTCCAAAACAGCTCTCATCAAGATCACGATAAAAGTCTCTGTGATAAAGTAAGCGTTCCCTCTTCATCCTTCTCAGTCTGCAACCTTTGACATGGTCAACCACACCATCCTCCTCAGACGTCTCTCCGCTGTCGTCCAGTTGGGTGGGTGTGCACTCGTCTGGTTCCATTCTTAACCATCTTTCTAATGCCAGTCGTGGCTGTGTTGGTCTCTGGATCAAGTCCCACTCGAAGGCTTGAGCACATAAATCTGGGCGGGCACTCGAGTGTGGTGCTGCACTGTTGGAGGAGCCATTTTTCAGATGAGACATGGAAAGGAGAGCCCAACAGCCTGCTTGGGTGGATGTAAAATATCCCACGACACTATTTCGAGTGTTGGGGAGTCAACGTTTATTCCTCAATCAACATCAGGAAGACAGGTTGCCTGGTCGTCTTCACACTGCTTCCAGTGTGAGTTCGCAAATTGACTGTTGCGTTTCCTACATTACAACAGTAATGACATTTCAAAAGGATCTAATTGGCTGCAAAATGTTTTGATACATCGACGATCATCAAAAGCACTTTGTAAATGCATGTCTTTTCTTTTTCTTTCTTTTAGTTGCAGGCAGGGTGTCACTTGCAATGTCTTCTCTTCCCGTTCCCACACTATTTTCTCTGGTGCCTCCCAATGATCTGTCCTTGGCCTCTTCTTATTTCTCATCTATAAGCTGCCCCTCGTGATCAGCCAAACATGCAGTGTTAGTTTTCACATGTATACAGACGACCTAAACACCATCTCTCTCAACTCTTCCACTCAATTATCACACTGCTGATCTGACATCCAGTACTGGATGAGCAAAAATCGCCTTCAATTGAATGTGCGGAAGACTGAATCTATTGCTTTCTAGTCCCTTTTGTCACCATTCCCTAGCTACGAACTCTAATCACTGTCTTGGCATTTGTCCAAGGCTGAAGCAGATCGTATACACCCCGGCGTCATATTTAACTCCAAGACGTTTTCCAAACACATGTTTCCTGCTATCACTAAGACTGCCTATGTTCACCATCATAACCTGGCCCAATTCCCCCACCAATAATAATAATAATAATAATACTAATAATCTCTATTGTCACAAGTAGGCTTACATTAACACTGCAACAAAGTTACTGTGAAAAGCCCTGAGTCGCGCTGTTCGGGTACACAGAGAGAGAATTCAGAATGTCCAATTCACCTAACAAGCACATCTTTCGGGACTTGTGTGAGGAAACCATAGCACCCGGGGGAAACCCACGCAGACATGGGGAGAACGTGCAAACTCCGCACAGACAGTGACCCTAGCCGGGAATCGAACCTGGGACCCTGGCACTGTGAAGCAACATTGCTAAACACTGTGTTACCATGGGGGCGTGCGTGAGGGTGTTACCAATAGCACCCCCTTCCGCCTCCCCCAACACCGCCCCCCCCAACCCCAAATAACACCCCCTGCTCATTCATACCTTTGTTGCTTCCTGGCCTCTCACGTTCTACCCTCCATAACTTTGAGGCTATTCAAAACTCTGCTGCCTGTGTCTTTACTTACATTGATTGATTGATTGATATTTATTGTCGCATGTACCGAAGTACAGTGAAAAGTATTTTTCTGCAGCCAAGGGAACGTACACAGTATGTACATAGTAGACAAAAGAATAATCGATAGAGTACATTGACAAATCGTACATCAACAAATAGTGATTGGTTTGTGCGAGACAAGGGCCAAACAAGTAATACATGAGCAAGAATAGCATAGGCCATCGTAAATAGTGTTCCTACAGGGAACAGATCAGTCTGAGGGGGAGTCGTTGAGGAGTCTAGTAGCTGTGGGGAAGAAGCTGTCCTATGTCTGGATGTGCGGATCTTCAGACTTCTGTACCTTCTGCCTAATGGAAGAGTCTGGAAGAGGGCAAAACCTGGGTGTGAGGGGTCTCTGACAATGCTGTCTTGCTACCTAAGGCATCGGGAGGTGTAGACAAAATCAATGGGAGCGTGGCAAGCTTGTGTCCTGTTCACCCATCACCCCAGCGTTGTCTGACCTACATTTTGTCTGACCTACATTTCAAATGTTCAAACAACATTTTAAGTTTGAAATTTTGTGGTCACACTATTCAGGATTTCTGCTCATGTCAGGCAAGACACTGAACCAAACGCCTTACCTTGAAAAGCAACCCTGGGATATTTCCCCAGGTCGATCAAACAAAAGTCTCAAGCAACAGTAACTTGCATTATATAGCACCTATATCAAAGTAAAACATCCCAAGCACTTCCCAGGAGCTTTATCAGACATAATTTGACACTGAGCCATCTAAGGAGATATTAGGACAGGTGGAATCGGTTTTAAGAACCATCGTAAAAGAGGAGAGAGGTGGAGAGGTTTAGAGAGCAATGGATTGTCTAGCTTTTACAAAAGAGTCTTTCACAACCATAGAACTGTCCCAAAGCACTTGGCAGCTAATGAAGTCCTTTTGAAGTGTAGTCATGTTGATAATGTAGGAAACATGGCAGTGAATTTGCAAGTTCCCTCAAACAACAATGGGATAGTGACCAAATAATCTGATTTGTGATGTTGATTGAGTGATATTCCAGAGATCTACAGTGGGAATTTCCAGCCTTTTTGCCAGCAGGACCTTCCAGCACTGCCAAAGTTGACCCCCCCCCCCTTACACGTTGGCAGGAGGGTTGGGTAATGTCATGTAAGAGCCCGTAGATTTCAGTGGGGCTTGAAGATCCCGCCAGTGGCCGATGGCTCACCACATCCGCCGTGGGATAACCCGCCACAGTGGGGGGGAATGGGTGTGGGGTGGGGTGGGGGGGGGGGCTGGAAAATCCTTGCTGCCTATGTTGGTGCGATGAAAATGGAAGGATGTGTGAAGACTCAGACTGAGCAGCCCCTTCCTTTGGGAGAATTTTTAATCAAAGTTACTTGTTGGGAAACAGATAGAATGGGGTGGATTGCTGGTCAATTTTATCCCAGTGAAGTGATCAAGCAGACTGAAAAATTCAACCTCTCGCCTGATCCTGCGGGCTGTCCGCCTGCCAGCTTAGATTAAAATTTACCCCATGCACGATGTATTGTACGTACATCATGTCCTGGTCAGAATGACTGCATGTAGCAGAGGCTGCTGGTGAGAATAAATACAAGAGAGAAAGATATCAAATAAGCATCAAGTGCCACTTTCAATTAAATCCTGTTACTGTTCTCCTTCACTGTTCGGTATTTAAGGAAACAATTACAGGCACAGGCTGTGCGACTGAAATTCAGATTCCGACAGTTGTATTCCTCTAATTGTTTGTAGGTTCAGAGGATGAAGGGAAATTAGCATTAATACCTGGGGAAAGAAAAATCCTGTTGCTGGATTGGAACTTACACATGCTTTTAGATAACACGCTTTCAACATGCTTTTAATGATCCCACCCTGGCAGATGGCAGGCAAATAAATGGAAAGACAAGAGCTATAAAAATAAATGTTTTCTTTTTTAATGGACAATACAAAATGATCTGTGCACACTGTAAGGGGAAGTGACAAGTGCTGTCAGAGCGTGGAAGATGATAAACATTTCTTTAATATGCAGTTCATCGTGTTTTATTTATAAAGTCAGGTTATTTATTTTAAAAAACATAGATCGTTATCGGCATTCTGCTGTGAAACTCAGCATCCTAACTGCTAATGTTCAATACGAACAGCATTCTCTTTAAGGAGTCTCACCCGTCATTTGCCAACTGGGATCGAGGTGGCCAGCCCATTCCAGTTAAAAATAATGACATTTTCTGAAATCCTTTGCAAAGAAGGGTTAAAGAAAATGACAGTAGTTTATGGTTGCATCAATAATTCAATCGCGACTTAATAATTTAACACCTGAGATACAGGTTGCTTTTAAATATTTATAAGGCCAATAGTTTTTTTAACAATAAGTCATAAAAAAATTGTACCCCCAAATTGTCAAAAGCATGCAGGTTTTTCACACAATATTGGTGTCATGGACACAAGGGCATGTAATAATATAGAGGTGGGGAACAGTTCAATATCTCATTTGGTATACGACTACTTTCGACACAAATAACAAAAGAATTTACAAATTTAATTAGCATCTGATCACAACATTGGGACAGACCCGCGTACTTTACAGCCCATCAGTTACTTTTGGCAGTCATTTTGCATTCAGCATACTGGCACTTTAGTTGATAAATATTGGTCTGGAGACAAGGGAACACTCCCTTGTCCTTCTTCAGAGTAGGAGCAGGAGATTATTTTTTTACATCCTCTTTAGAGGACAGACAGGCCCTCATTTTGACGTCACATCCGAAAGACAGTACATCCGACAATACAGCATTCCCTCAGTTTATATTCTCTAATCTGTGGTACATAGAATCCCAGAATCATAGAATCAATACAGTGCAGCAGAAGAGGCCCATCCCCCGTCCTACCCACTGTAACCCACCTAACCTGTACATCCCTGGATGCAAAGGAGCAATTTTTTCATGGCCAAACTGGAGCACCTGGAGGAAATCCGCACAAACACAGGGAGAAAGTGCAAACTCCACACAGACAGTAACCCAAGACCAGGATTGAACCCAGTCCATGGATCTGTGAGGCAACAGTGCTAACCACTGTGCCACCCTGCTGCCCCGACACTAAGACATATTTTGACAGTTTCTGATTTCGCACATCAGTAGCAAAATGCTTTACAGACTTAACGAGTACTGTAGTAAATACGTGAGCATTAGCCAAAGTTTAAATGCAATTTTTATTGGGCTTTTAATCAGAGATTTTCCAGAAATCATGGAAAGTCCACAGGGGCTAAGTGTGATTTTTAAATTCATTTACGGGATGTGGGCGTCGCTGGTTGGTCAGCATTTATTGCCCATCCCTTGTTGCCCTTCACAAAGTGATGGTGAGTTGCCTTCTTGAACCGCTGCAGTCCTTCAGGTGTAGGTACACCCACTGTGCTGTTGTGGACGGCATTCCAGGATTTTGATCTATGACAGTGAAGGAACGGCGATATATTTCCAAGTCAGGGTGGTGAGTGACTTGGAGGGGGACCTCCAGGTGGTGTGGTTCCCAAGTATCTGCTGCTCTTGCCTTCTAGAGGGTATTGGTCATGGGTTTGGAAGGTGCTGTCTAAGAAACCTTGGCGAGTTACTGCAGTGCATCTTGTAGATGGTACACACGGCTGCCACAGTTCGTCGGTGGTGGGGGGTTTGAATGTTTGTGGAAGGGGGAGCAATCAAGCGGGCTGCTTTGTCCTGGATGATGTCGAGCTTCTTGAGTGTTGTTGGAGCTGCATTCATCCAGGCAAGTGGAGAGTATTCCATTGCACTCCTGACTTGTTCCTTGTAGGTGGCAGACAGGCTTTGGGGGGTGGAGGGGGGGGGGGGGTGTCAGGAGGTGAGTTACTTGCCATAGGATTCCTAGCCTTTGACCTACCGTGGTAGCGACAGTATGAATATGGTTAGTGTCATGATATCCACATCAGCATATCATGGTGCAATCACACACACACTGATGGACAGGTAGTTGGACCAACCAACACACACACACAACATCACAGCCAATCACCAATGAGAGCACATGCACTATAAAACAGGGAACACCACAGTTCCCGCTCATTCTACCAGGAGATAGCTCAGAGCACAGAGCTCACAGTGTGCCACTCAGACATAGTCCATGTGCTGTGAGTGCCTCATTTAGATAGTGATAAGGCTGGGTCCACAGATTAGCTGGTGAAGCACGTACCCAAGCCAGCAGTTAGTTGTAACCGTTGTTAAGGCAATAAAACAGAGTTGTACCATCTACAGCCGTGTTCGATCATTTGTGCAGCAGAACACCCAACACGACAAAGGACAGGCTTGGGGGGGGGGTCAGGAGGTGAGTTACTTGCCATAGGATTCCTAGCCTTTGACCTGCCCAGGTAGCCACAGTATGAATATGGTTAGTCCAGTTCAGTTTCTGATCAATGGTAACCCCCAGGAGTTGATTGTGGGGATTCAGCAATGGTAATGCAGTGGAATGTCAAGGAGTGGTCGTTAGATCCTCTCTTTCGGAGATGGTCAATGCCTGGCACCTGTGGGGTGCAAATGTAACTTGCAACTTGTCAGCCCAAGCCCGCATGTTGTCCAGGTCTTGCTGCATGTGGACATCGACTGCTTCATTATCTGAGGAGTCGTGGATGGTCCTGAACATTGTGCAATCATCCGCAAACATCCCCTCTTCTGATGGAAAGGAAGTCATTGATGAAGTAGCTGAAGTGATGCCCGGGAGCTGAGATGATTGACCTTCAACCGTCACAACCATCTTCCTTTGTGCTAGATATGACTCCAACCAGCAGAGAGTTCCCCCCGTGATTCCCATTAATTCCAGTTTTGCTAGGGATCCTTGATGCCATACTCGGTCAAATGCTGCCTTGATGTCAAGGGCAGTCACTCTCACTTAACCTCACTTAACCTCTGGCATTCAGTTATTTTGTCCATGTTTGATTGGTGGAGTTGCAGATAGTGAGGAGGACTGTCAGAGAATACAGCAAAATATAGATAGATTGGAGAGTTGGGCAGAGAAATGGCAGATGGAGTTCAATCCAGGCAAATGCGAGGTGATGCATTTTGGAAGATCTAATTCAAGAGCGTACAGAGAGATCTGGGAGTTCAGGTCCATTGTACCCTGAAGGTGGCAACGCAGGTCAATAGAGTGGTCAAGAAGGCATACAGCATGCTTGCCTTCATCAGACGGGGTATTGAGTACAAGAGTCGGCAGGTCATGTTACAGTTGTATAGGGCTTTGGTTAGGCCACATTTGGAATACTGCATGCAGTTCTGGTCGCTACATTACCAGAAGGATGTGGATGCTTTAGAGAGGGTGCAGAGGATGTTCACCAGGATGTTGCCTGGTATGGAGGGTGCTAGCTATGAAGAAAGGTTGAGTAGATTAGGATTGTTTTCGTTGGAAAGACGGAGGTTGAGGGGGGACCTGATTGAGGTCTACAAAATTATGAGAGGTATGGACAGGGTGGATAGCAACAAGCTTTTTCCAAGAGTGGGGGTGCCAATTACAAGGGGTCACGATTTTATGGTGAGAGGGGAAAGTTTAAGGGAGATGTGCGTGGAAAGTTTTTTACACAGAGGGTGGCGGGTGCCTGGAACGCCTTGCCAGCGGAGGTGGTAGAGGCGGGCACGATAGCATTTTTTAAGATGCATCTAGACAGATATATGGACGGGCGGGGAACGGAGGGAAGTAGATCCTTGGAAAATAGGTGACAGGTTTAGATAAAGCATCTGGATCGGCGCAGGCTGGGAGGGCCGAAGGGCCTGTTCCTGTGCTGTAATTTTCTTTGTTCTTTGTTCTTTGTTTGAACCAAGGCTGTAATGAGGTCAAGAGCTGAGTGAACCTGGCAGAACTGAAATTGAGCCTCCGGAAGCAGGTTATTGCTGAGTAAATGCCACTTTGATAGCATATTGATGACTCCTTCCATCTCTTTGTTGATGATAGAGAGTACACTGATAGGGCAGTAATTGATCATCCACTCGGCGCTTCTGGCTGAAGATTGTTGCGAGTGCCTCACCCTTGCCTTTTGCACAAATGTGCTGGCTCCTCCATCATTGAGGATGGGGATATTTGTGGAGCCTCCTCCTCCAGTGAGTTGTTTTATTCACAGCTGGATGTGGCAGGACTTCAGAGCTTAAATCTGATGCGTTTATTGTGGAATCGCTTATCTCTGTCTATTACTTACTGCTAATGCTGCTTGGCCCACAAGTAGTCCTGTGTTGTCGCTTCACCAGGTTGACACCTCATTTTTCGGTATGCCTGGTGTTGCTCCTGGCATGCTCTCCTGCACTCTTCATTGAACCAGGGCTGATCCCCTAGCTTGATGGTAATGGTAGAGTGGGGGATATGCCGGGCCATGAAGTTACAGATTGTGGCTGAGTACAATTCTGCTGCTGCTGATGGCCCACAGCGCCCTCATGGATGTCCAGTCTTGAGTTGCTAGATCTGTTCGAAGTCTGTTCCATTTAGCACGGTGGTAGTGCCATACAACATGATGGAGGGTATCCTCAATGTGAAGACGGGACTTTGTCTCCACAAGGACTGTGCGGCGGTCATTTTTACTGATACTGTCATGGACAGATGCATCTGCAGCAGGTAGATTGGTGAGGATGAGGTCGGGTATGTTTTTCCCTCTTGTTGGTTCCCTCACCACCTGCTGCAGTCCCAGTCTAACAGCTATGTCCATTGGGACCTGGCCAGCTCGGTCTGTGGTGGTACTACTGAGCCACTCTAGGTGATGGACATTGAAGTCCCCCACCCAGAGCACATTCTGCACCCTTGCTACCTTCTGTGCTTCCTCCAAGTGGTGTTCAACATGGAGGATTCATCAGTTGATGGTGGACAGTATGTGATAATCAGCAGGAGGTTTCCTTGCCCATGTTTAACCTGAAACCATGAGATTTCATTGAGTCCAGAGCCGATGTTGAGGACTCCCAGGGCGACTCCCTCCCGACTATATACCACTGTGCCGCCACCTCTGCTGGGTCTGTCCTGCCAGTGAGACAGGACATTCCCAGGAATGGCGATAGTGGTATCTGGGACATGTTGTCTGTAAAGTATGATTCTGTGAGTATGACTATATCAGGCTGTTGCTTAACTAGTCTGTGAGACTCTCCCAAATTTGGCACAAGACCTCAGATGTTAGTACGGAGAACTTTGCAGGGTCGACAGATTTGAGTTTGCCGTTGTCGTTTCCGGTGCCTGGATCGATGCCGAGTCGTCTGTCCGGTTTCGTTCCTTTTTTGTGTCGGCCTGTTTTTTGGGTAATATCCTTTTGGTGGATGCACAAAACCCGGAATCCTAACAAGCATTATAACATGGTGCTTAGGCCACATCCTAATAGTTAGGACGAGCTGCCACATTTCCAGAGGCGCCTGCAGAAACATTTTAGAGCTGGAATGGTGCATCACTTTCCTCCCCAGCTCCATGTTAAAGCCAAGTATGATGAAGACGTACTTTAGTTTGGTGGTAATCTCTTTAAGGACTGTTGGTTAGACCACTTGTAGACCAGTCAACACTCAGAAGAGTCACGGCCATGCACTCCAGGTAGGCAGATTCCATGGCTGGGTCTTGCTCATTTCCATAGTAAATTGAGACCTGCAGGCATCTAAAAACTAAGGCCCCGATGATTTCAGTGTGGTTTGGGCTCCTGTATTGACGCTCAGCTGAAGCAGTCATCATCAGGGGCTGTTTAGCACAGGGCTAAATCGCTGGCTTTGAAAGCAGACCAAGGCAGGCCAGCAGCACGGTTCAATTCCCATAACAGCCTCCCCGAACAGGCGCCGGAATGTGGCGACTAGGGGCTTTTCACAGTAACTTAATTGAAGCCTACTTGTGACAATAAGCGATTTTCATTTCATTTCATTACCCCCATTTAATGCCTGTGAAAAGGCCAGGAGGATGTCGGATTTAAACCCTGACATGTTTTGAATATAAACCTTGACACAAATAATCAGGGATTAAAATATAATGTTGAAACATTGATTTGCAAAATTAATCAAGTGGAGATGTTGTATAAATAGTCTAAAGGTGACCAGGGCAATTTTGACCTGAGTCTCATACAAAATTGACGTTCTTTAATTTATTGCAGTGCCAGTTAATGTGGTGGCCCTCTTGATGATGTGTTTGGTTGTGTTTAATGAAAGTTGAAAGGTGCAGATCTTAATGAACTCTTCACCCGCCTTCCCCAAAAAATCGACATCCCTAACAAAAATATCTGTGGAAATGTTGAATGCAAGGGAGATGGTTCCATTACCTATCCTGTAGTGTTAATGTTGCTAACTCATCACAATGAAGTGCATGCTCTAGTTAGAAGTGAGAGCAGCTGTTACTAAGTGGGGAAAGGTAAGGGCATTATTCTGAATATAGAAGAACTGATTTACACCCATGTTGGGGAAGCAAAAGGAAGTCTGTGCCTGTGTTCTCTGGGTTATGTGAATAAACCTGTGTTAAGGAAAGACGGGCTCCAGATTCCCCCTTTAATTAGTGAATGGGTACCGATTTGTAACCCATAACCTGGACTCCAGAACCTTACATTTTGAGCAAACCTGAGTCCAGTATAACTGAATGACCTGCAAAGCAATTGCTTTCAACTCCAATCGGCTCATTCCACCAGAAAATATATCCCACTACTTCACAATCTCCCACTAATCGCCAACACAACAGGCAATGTTGCCAATATTCCAGACAAGCATTTGCAGCCCACCAAAGATTTTGACTCTGGGAATTACTTATGAAGAACTGCATGACAACATCGGTCTGAGCAGTTCCTCTGTCATTGATACACAGTGGCTATAATACCTACAGGAAGCACTGCAGCAGCGCGCCAAGGCATCGTCAGCAGCACCTTCCAAACCGGCAAGCTCGCCACCTTGGCGATCAAGGGCACCATGTACAGGGAGCATGATCACTTCCAAGTCATACCCAATGGAGTTCCTTCATCACTGGAACTCTCTACCTAACAGCACAGTGGCTCAAGAAAGAAGGGTCACCACCACCTTCTCAAAGACAACCAGGGGTGGAACAATAAATGTTGATCTTGCTAGCTCACATGCTGGGAATGAATGGAAAATACACTCAGAAGACATGGGCATGTCATTTGTTCATGCCTATGGAACAAAGCTCTTCTATTTGCATATGTGACAGATCATTTGGACATCAGTAAGAGAAAAGTCTGGCAGGCTCCATAAAAGAACAATTTCTTACATGTCATACAAAGTGCATATATTGAAACAAAATTCCTATATATGCAAAATTAAGTGGGTGAATCCTTCTATAATTAAATATTTTGATTAAAGTGCCAGCAGCTTTCCCGAACAATTTGCTAATTCCAGGTCAATTTCAACCCTGTAATTTAACTTAGAAGTGGCACCCTTATGTGAATGGATCCCTTTAAGAAACAAACTAACAAGAAGGCAATCAGGATGTCATAATGACAGACTTTCAATCACCAGGCAATGTTTTATCATTGTTGAGATTTCCGTACTCAATCATAAACAGACCATATAAAAGAGAGGCTGGAACTTTCATCTTCACCAGTTAAAGGCTTTCTGATAATGCTGAAAAAAAAATTACAAGAGACAACGTTCGATAGGAAACGCTCTTTGAAGAACGTCTGGGGCTATTTTGCTAAAATGCTTCATGTCTCCGTCTGTGCATGAAGGAAGGCGTCTCTTGAGAGAATCAGGTTGGAGAGGCAATTGCTGTTCAAAGTATTAACAATCCACATTGATCTGTCTATCTGCTCCATCTCCAGTGAGGTACTGTCCCTCATGCCACATTGCAGATTGCCACCCAGCGCCGAGCAAAGAAAATTCCACCTACTGTTGTGTCTCAAGCTGGTGGGTTCAAGTCCCTCTGATGACTTATTATCTGGGCTGACTTTCTAATGCAGTACACCCTCGGAGAGAGGTGCTGTCCTTCAAATGAGGCTTGAAATTAAAGTCTTGCCCACCTGTGGAGTTGAAGACCCCGCAACGCTATTATGAGAGCAACTGGGGAGTTCACCCTGGTGTCCACGTAATTATTTATCCCTCAACCACTAGTTTATCTGGTCAGTGTTGTCTATAGCTGTGTTTCTTTCTTCTGCTTCTGTCTTAGTTTATCGGCATCATAGACTAATATCCGCAGCCCACCAACATTTTTAAGAGTAAAACTATTTTTAGTGGCATTTTGATTTGATTTGATTTATTATTATTGTCACATGTATTAGTATACGGTGAAAAGTATTGTTTCCGGCATGCTATACAAACAATGCATACCGTACATAGGGAAGGAAGGAGAGACTGCAGAATATAATGTTACAGTCATAACTAGGTGTAGAGAAAAGATCAACTTAATACGAGGTAGGTCCATTCAAAAGTCTGATGGCAGCAGGGAGGTTGGTACGTGACCTCAAACTTTGGTATCTTTTTCCTGACGGAAGAAGGTGGAATAGAGTATGTCCGGGGTGCGTGGGGTCCTTAATTATGCTGGCTGACTTTCCGAGGCAACGGGAATTATAGACAGAGTCAATGGATGGGAGGCTGGTTTGCGTGATGGATTGGGCTACATTCACAACCTTTTATAGTTTCCTGCAGTCTTGGGCAGAGCAGGATCCCTACCAAGTTGTGATACAACCAGAAAGAATGCTTTGTATGGTGCATCTGTAGAAGTTGGTGAGGGTCGTAGCTGACATGCCAAATTTCCTTTGTCTTCTGAGAAAGTAGAGTCGTTGGGCTTTCTTAACTATAGTGTCAGCATGGGGGGACCAGGACAGGCTGTTGGTGATCTGGACACCTAAAAACTTGAAGCTCTTGACCCTTTCTACTTCGTTCCCATTGATGTAGACAGGGGCATGTTCTCCACTACGCTTCCTGAAGTCGATGACAATCTCCTTTGTTTTGTTGACATTGAGGGTGAGATTATTGTCGTCGCACCAGTTCACCAGATTCTCTATCTCATTCCTGTGCTCTGTCTCGTCATTGTTTGAGATCCGACCCACTACGGTGGTGTCATCAGCAAATTTGAAAATCGAGTTGGAGGGGAATTTAGCCACACAGTCATAGGTGTATAAGGATTATAGTAGGGGGCTGAGGACACAGCCTTGTGGGGCACCGGTGTTGAGGATGACCGTGGAGGAGGTGTTGCCTATATGGTCTGTGGGTTAGGAAATTCAGGATTAAGTCGCAGAGGGAGGAGCATTGATTAGCATTGGTGCCACACGGCACCGAGGACCTGGATTCGATCCCGGCCCCGGGTCACTGCCTGTGTGCAATTTGCACATTCTCCCCGTGTCTGCGTGGATCTCACCCCCACAACACAAAGCAGTGCAGGGTGGGTGGATTGGCCACAAAAAACTTCAGGGCTCTTAACATTGTTTATAATCAATAATTACAGTTACATTCATTTTACTAGCAAGGGAAATCCTGTACCCCCCTCTAGTTCTCGGGGGCGGTTAGACAGGTCGTTCTCCTGGTTTGGCCCTTGTGGGAGGGATCTATATCCCCTCCTATAAATGGCCTCCCTCCTCGTTCCTCCTCTGCTAGATGTGGCTCCTTTTCATCTAGACGGTGTTCCCTGCACCCCTCCCCACTCCCCCCCATTCCTATCCCTTCCCCCCCTCACGTTCGACTCCTCCCCACCCAGTTTGTTGCTGGCTGCAAACAGGTTTGTAAAGAGGTTTGTGAACTTCTTCCACGTGTGGTGGAATCTCGCCTCGGATCCCCTTATCGAGAATTTTATTTTTTCTAGTTGCAGGAATTCAGCCAGGTCTGAAAGCCACTCCCAGGCCCTGGGTGGCGCTGCCGACTTGCAGCCTAGCAGAAGTCTCTGCCTGGTGATCAGTGAGGCGAAGGCCAGGGAATCCACCCCTTCCCTGTCCAGAGTTCCGGATGCACCAACACCCCGAAGACCTCCACCAATGAGCATGGCTCCATCTTGACCTCCACCACCCGGGACATGGCCTCAAAAAAGGCCATCCAGAACTCCCTGAGTCTGGGGCAGTTGTAGAACATGTGAATGTGATTGGCCATCCCCCCCTGACACTGCTCGCACTTACCCTCCACCTCCAGGAAGAACCTTCTCATGCGTGTCTTAGTAAGGTGTGCTATGTGCACCACCTTAAGCTGCATTATGCTTAGCCCGGTGCAGGAGGAGATGGAGTTGATTCTGTGCATGCCCAGCTCCTCCTCCCATTTCTGTCTGGTCTCGTCCAGTGGAGTCCTGTCCTTTTCCATGAGTCATCTGTGGATGTTGCCACATTGGTCATCCCCTTGCGAGTCCAGCCCTACCATTGTGTCCGGGTCTCTGGTGGAACATTTTTGTCCCCTTGCGGCGACAGATATCTGAGCTTGTTCCCTTTCGGGAGTTGGAGCCTCTCCGAGAGTTCCTCAGGGTCGCCAGACTGTCATCCACGTACATGTCCCTCACTCTCAGTGTCCCTCTGTCCTCCCTCCACATTCCAAATGTGGTGTCTATCCTCACCGGTGTGAATCTATGATTTTTGCAGATGGCGGCCTCTGTAGACATCTCGGCAAGTTTGAAATGGCGCCTGAACTGGTTCCATGTTCTCAGTGTAGACAATACCACTGGGCTCCTAGAGTGTGTGTGTGTGTGTCTCTGTGGGGTGGGGGGGGGGGGGGGTGATGTGGTGGCCAGTGCTCAGAGAGAAGTGCAGGAGGACTGCTCTATGCAGACCCATTCCGTCTTTAGTTCTCTTAGCCACCCCCTCACTCTCTCCGCGTTTGCTGTCTGGTGGTAGAATAGGAGGTTTGGCAGGACCAAGCCTCCCATGTGTCGTTGTCGCTGTCGGATGGCTTTGCCTATCCTAGGGACTCTTCCTCCCCAGATGAAGGCCATGATTAACTTCTCGATCCTGGTGAAGAAGGATTTGGGGAAGAAGATCTGGATTGATCTGAATATGAAGAGGAACCTAGGCAGCAGATTAATTTTGACCGGCTGTACCCTTCTCGCTAGCGAAAGAGGGAGTGAGTCCCATTTTGCAGGTCCCTCTTCACCTCCTCCATCAGGCTGCTGAGATTCCATTTGTGGAGCCTATTCCAGGCGTGGGCGACTTGGCTTCCTAGGTACCTGAACTTGGTTTGGGTCACTTTAAATGGTAGTTCCTCCAGCGTCGCTCCTCCCTCTCGGGGGTTCACTGGGAAGATTTTGCTTTCTCAGGTTGGGTTTGTAACCTGAGAAGGCACTGAACTCCCTGAGCAGTCCTGTTATCTTTTCCATGCTGGCTGGGGGATTCGTCACGTAGAGGTGCAGGTCATCCGCATAAAGTGAGACTCTATGCCCCCTCTCCGAATGCCCGTCCACCACTCCGCCAATCTAAGGGCAATGGCCAGTGGTTCGATTGTCAGTGCGAACAGGAGCGGAGATAACAGGCATCCCTGCCTTGTTCCCCTGTGCAGCCAAATGTATTCAGAGCTGGTGGCGCTCATCCGTGCGCTCGCAATAGGAGCGCTGTACAGGTGATTCACCCACGCGGTGAACCCTGCTCCAAACCCAAACCGTTCAAGGAACTCCATGAGGTACCTACATCGGGCACGAGATACGGAAGTCTGAAAACACGCACGAACAGACTCAAAAACAGCTTCTTCACCGCTGTTACCTGATTTGTTATGTTGTAGGTGTAACATAAGCGGCTTCCTTGTGGTGCACTTGACAAAGGAAGGTTCAGACGTGGAGATAACTTCAACACATTTATTAAACTATTTACGCTTCTATTACTCGGGTTCAACACTACTGCTAATCCTGCTATAGCTACCCAGACTGATTAACCAGTTGCTACAATCCACGTGGTGGGTGTAATATTGAATCAACCCTGTGTCTCTACTCACTGACTGTCTCCACTGGAAAGAGATCATGTGTGCTGTGTCCTTTATATATGGGTTGGTGTAATGCCCCCCCTGTGGTAGTGTCACCTCTGTGTGTATCGTGAATGCCCATTGGTCGTGTCCTGTCTTACTGATCTATTGGTTGAGTGTGTGTGTGCGATGTCTCTGGTGCTCCCTCTAGTGTCTAGCTAGCCTACATGTATTTACATTAACCCCCCCCTCCCATGTACCCACAGTGATGCACATCACCACATTCCCTTTTTTATGTTACATATTTTCTGTACACTTTAAGAAAGTCGAAATTTGCACTTGACAAAGGAAGGTTCAGACGTGGAGATAACTTCAACACGTTTATTAAACTATATACACTTCTATTACTCGGGTTCGACACTATTGCTAATCCTAGCAGGCACGGATCTACCCCCATATCTGTAGTACAGGGGCCTTATCGTAATACTCCTCGTATGCGGTATATACATTACAACAGTGGTGACTACCACACCCTACCCTTGTGCTCCCCCCTCACCCCTTAGCTTTCTCTGCCTTCCCTGACATTCTCTCCTCCCCACCTATCACCCTTTGATTCCCCTGAAGCTTTGCCTTTTCTTTCCCCTTTGCCAGGCGCTCCCTCTCGGGAGGCGTGCCGCATCCTCTTCATTCGCTGTACTCCCATACACCAGCCTACTCGTTAATGTCATCGGCACCTCCAACAGTCGGTTTCCCCTAGACTAACTCTCTCCATCCTACCCCCGCGCTCTCTGCTCCTCTGCTTGTGTTCGCCCCTGCCCCTCTTGACCTCTTGCAGACCACGTTCTGACCTCTGCCCACTATTGTTGTTTTCCCCGACTATTTTTCTGGACGAATTTGTTGGCTTCCTTAGGGGCATCAAAGTAATGTCCTTTTCCCTGATATGTGACCCATAGTTTGACAGAGTAGAGCATGCTAAACCACCCCCCGGCCTCCCACACACTTTTGTAGAACCATCGAATGCTGCCTGACGTTTGGCCAGGTCAGCACAAATGTCCTGACACAAGCGGATGAAATGACCTTCACACTTGCACCCTCTCGCGCTCTTCACCCACCCACCCTTTGTCCTGGTACTTATGCATCCGCTGATTATCGCCCGCAGTGGCTCCCCAGCTCTAGGCCTCTGCCGAAGCAACCTGTAAGGCAAGGTCTACCTCTTGCCGAAGCCCCCCTCGCCGACCAGCATTGCTGCTCTGTATGTGGGGTTTCTCCTCTCCGTTCTCTCCGGCAGCCCAATGATTCTCAGATTCTCTGACGTGATTGGTTATTCTGGTGGTCGATTTTGTCCTTCAGCCCTTTCTGGACTCTGACCAGGTTTGCTACCTCAGCCTCGAGTGCCCCGATCTGGTCCCCTTAGTCCATGGCGGCTTTTATGAGGTCGTCAACTCCTGGGCCTCTAGCCGTCGCTCCATATTGTCCATCGTCTCCTTTATGGGGGCCATCGTGATTTCCACTGTCGTCTCGATGGCTGCCAGGAGGTCTCTTCACATCTCCTATGTCTCTGGAGCTCTGAGGTGATGATGCTTGTCAATTTGTCCATCAGCATCTGGGTCTGCGCTGGGAGCTCTGCAAGGTTGGTCCTCGTCTGTTCTGTGCCTCCATGTGCAGCTTCCCTGCTCCGAGGCTGGGGTTTCCCTCCCCTCGTCTGTCCTGGCTTTTCGGCTGGGCAGTTGCCTCGTTCCCATTCTGCTTGGCAGTGGGGTCGAAGATGGGGGGGTGGGGGGGTTCAACTGGTGGATTAAAGGTACTTTTGGTGCCTGTTTGTTGGAGTTAAAAGGCCAGAGTCAAAGTTCTTAGACAAGAACCACCTTTTGTGCGACTGCTCAGGTCATAGCCACCACCGAAAGTCGAGTAACACTAGTTAAAACAGGTGTGAGCAGCCAAGATGAGTCTTGACAATGAAAAACTATATATGGAAAACAATCTAAAGATGAGACTTGAAGATTTCCTGTGATGGGGGCTGTGACTCTTGCCTTTGGCCACACTTTGTATACTGGTGAGTTACTCCACAATTCTGTCTGTCTTATGAGTGAACATTTTCCTCTCCAATGGTATAACCAATAATCTCAGCCCCCCCCCGCCCCCACCCCCCCCCCCCCCCCCCCAACCATAAACAGATTAACTGATCACTCGTTTTATTCGTGGGATCTTGCTCTGTACAATGTGTTACGTTGGCGGGCTCTTCTCCTTGTATGGAGACAGGCCAGGCCGGGTGTCAGTTCAGCGGTAGAACAATGGCAGGAAAGCTTTCGTACCATGATGGGGGAGGGGGGAGCAAGAGTCGGGGTGGGAAGGTGAGACGGAAGAGGTTGTGGAGGGGGGATAGTGGGATTTCCTGGCTAATTCGATCTAGCACTCTAAATGGAGGGGGGGAGGGAGGGAGTGGTCTCTGGCACATAGAGAACAGGGGGAGGGTTGGTTGGTGGGGAGGGTGTTTCCAGAATAGACCTGAGTGAGTGAAGAAACCATCTTCCTCGGACCTTTAAATGTTGGGGGTGGGGAGAAGGTTGGTGGGGGGGGGGGGGGGGGGGGGGGAGTAAAGGATCCACCCCGGACTGGGCATTTCCCCATTGTTGGCCAGATACTAGCTTCGCCGGGATCATCGTAGAAGGGTCTCGCCAGATGGGACTGGGATCGAGTCTCATGCATTTCGGATGCTCCAGCCTAAAGCAACTTAGTCTAAAAAAAACCAGAACTTGGCTGCCATTCAGATCAGATCCTCTGAGGGAGTCATGTTGAGTTTGTTAGTATCATGTACAGTCTGATTTAGTTTTATTGTACTGAGATAGACACTGACTTAAATTAACCCCAAGTCACTGAGGGAATGTTTGTGCGTGCTTTTAATTACAATCTGCTCGGCAGACACACAGGTCAAGTAAACAGTGGATCAAAAATCCTCACTGCCTTACTGGAATACTCTAGTCAATCATGGAAGGCATTAGAGTGAATAATTTTTGGGTGGTGGGGGGAAAGGAGGGGGGAATGGAAGGGTCAGGGGGTTACCAATATGCGATTTCCTGGGGCTGACACAAATCCTTTAAATACCAGAGCATTCAGATTAAAATGATAGCTAAATAGCAAAATTAGATTTTTAAAAAGGATAGATGCAAACAGAAAGGGTTGAAACAATTCTTATTACATTGTAAACATGGTGAACAAATTTAGATTATCAATTTTTTCTGGCATTCAATGATTCTTTAAGAAAGGAAGTCTTGCAATTTTACAGTGTGCCTTTCACACCGAAGATCTCAAAATAGTTCATAGTCAATGAAGGATTTTTTCATCACTGTTAGCTGGTCAGAAATATGGCAGCTAATTTTCATTCTCAAGGATCCACCAACAAAAATCTATTTTTAATGATGTTGTTTGAGTAATAAATGTTGGACATCAGGAGAACACCCTTTCTATTCTTCAAATAGGTCTGTGGAATTTTTCATTTCCACTTGAGAGGACAGGCCTGACCCAGTTTGAACATCTCATTCAAGACACAGCACACTTGCACAGGAACGTCAGCCTGGGCGCAGCACAGTGGCGCAGTGGTTAGCACTGCTGCCTACGGCGCTCAGGACCCGGGTTCAATCCTGGCCGCAGGTCACTGGCCGTGTGGAATTTGCGCATTCTCCCCCTGTCTGTTGGTCCTTCAATGGAGCTGTGCATTGGGGGGGGGGGCTTGGCTGGGCTAGAGGGGGTGAGGCCAGGTGGTCTCCCCCGGGATCGGGGTCGCTTCAGGTCTGTGAAACCTTGAGGCCTGTTTTCTTTTATGTTTAACACCCCAAAAGAGGGCAAAGCACACCAGCGGCCTGCCTGTCCTAAAATTCTCTCACAAGATAGAACCATTCTGCACCTTGTTTCTTGGAGAAGTATATCACTCCCCTTGAAGTTTCAATAGGCTCTGTGGTTTCAGTGTTGCAATATGCCTTTTTAAAATCCCTTTGTACTTGGTTGTTTACATTGAATTTCACAGCCCATTGACTTTTACAAGCCTCTTGATTTACAGTTAAATGCTATCTCAAATGAGGGTTAGCTTTGTTTGTTTTTATAGCACTTCACAGTCTATTAACTCTGAGGTGCTTCCTCTTATGAGCAGGTGTCCTGTCTGATCACATTTTTTCTATGGTGGATTTCTTTCTACTCCGATCTGCTTCCTAGAAAGCGCACGCGAGCTAACTGGCGTCCCGAACTCCGAGGCCCCCCAAAAACTCCCCAAACTCCCCCCTAGCCCAAACACAACATGGGAGGGTCCCCTGGCCGCCCCCCCCCCCCAACACCGGGCAACACCAGCCCGATTACAAGTGCGCAGAAATGCCAGCGTGGCACCTTGGCAGTGCCCCTGCCAGCTGGCAGTGCCACCTAGGCATCTTGGGAGCGCCAGGCTGGCACCCTGATGGCATTGCCAGGGTACCAAGGTGGCACCAGCAGTGCCAGGGCATAACACTGCCCATAGGGCATGCAGCTAGGAACCTCTGATAATAATAATCTTTGTTGTCCACCCAGAGGAAACCCATGCAGACACGGGGAGAACGTGCAGACTCCACACAGACAGTGGCCCAATCCGGGAATCGAACCTGGGACCCTGGCTCTATGAAGCCACAGTGCTAACCACTGTGCTAGCATGCTGGCCACACATCCCCTTGGAGATCCCCACGAGTGGGGACCAGTACCAAACAGCGCTCACCCGAGGTGAAGGGAATATGCACATTTGAGTAAGGCTCAAATATGCTTATTTGCTATAAAGTGATCCCGCCCATTGTCTTGAATCCCGCGAGGCATTGCGAACGGGTAGAATCCGGCGAGTGAGGTCTCCCAGCTTTCACCGGCCATGCTGCACTGTGGCGAGTTGATTTTCCAACACAGTGTGGCCCGAGGACCGCGCCAAGTCCTTTTTGGGAGAATTCCGCTCGTGAACTCTGTTTCTCTCTCCACAGAGGCTGTGGGACCTGCTGGGTTTCTCCAGCATTTTTTTGTCCTTTTGCGCTGGTTTTCTGACCCGGTTCCCGGTGCCGGCTGCTTATGCTGAGGTGGGTTTGGGGCCAGCACAGTTACCCGAGGCAGGCAGCTGATCAAGCTGTTTCAGAGCCTTGTGCAGAACGAAAGGATTTTCCAGTCAGCCTCTGGGTTTCCGAGTGACAGGGAACAGTTTAACTGCCTGGCGGGTGGGGGGAATGGGGAGGTGGGGCAGAGGTGGAGGAGTGAATACTTCAGACAGACCTCTGCCTGGGCATGCGTGCAACTAAAGGCTGCTCTTTGGAGGGTTTTCACCCCCCTGCCCGCTGCTAGCGAAGACCCAGTCCCCGTACTGGCAGCCTTGCGTTTCTTTTGTGTTTGAATTTATATTGTTAAAACATGCCCCCCGCCACCCCCCACATTCCTCCGGTGCAGATTCAGAAGCCGGAAACATTCCTGGCTGCTCTTTCCCGCTCCCGAAGTGAACATTTGGCCCCAATTGTTTTCAGAGTGGCCTTGGCATGACGGTTTCTATGGAACACTGCTGTGTTTTTCCATTTTCCTTCTTAGTCCGAATGTCAATGAAGAAAAGACTCGATAATCAGCTAGTTGCTTTGCATTGCCTGCAGTGGCTTTATGAACTCGGGCACATCGCATGCATCGAATGGAACTTCTGCAGAGCTCGGAGATGAATTGTCTCTCTGAGACTTTAGCTTAAATTCACTGAGACCATTAGGCTTGACTCAGTCTGACTGCGTGTCAAGAAAGCATTGATACCCATGGACGTTATTTAATATTCCTTTATGCACAGTGGCATTTTTGGTTTGAATGCCAGTAATTTAGTAAAGCTCATCATGTAGTTAGCTTGCTAAAGCTGTCCCTTCAAATTCAGTTCTTTTAAAAAATAAATTTAGAGTACCCAATTCATTTTTTCCAATTAAGGGGCAATTTAGCGTGGCCAATCCACCTAGCCTGCACATCTTTGGGTTGTGGGGGCGAAACTCACGCAAACACGGGGAGAATGTGCAAACTCCACATGGACAGTGACCCAGAGCCGGGATCGAACCTGGGACCTCAGCGCCGTGAGATGCAGGGCTAACCCACTGCGCCACCATGCTGCACTCAAATTGAGTTCTGAGGTGTAATCATTACGGGGAGGTGGGGGACCTGTTGAGCAATGGTGATTGACTTTTCAAGACATATTGTTTGGTATGGGGATGTTGTGATATCACAGGGCTGTCATCCCATCTTGGACTGCAGTTCCTTTGGAAATTGAGTCTCTCTCTCTTTCTCTTGGCTCAGTTGGCAGCCATTCTGCCTCGGAAGTCAAAGAGGCTTTGGGTTCAAGTCCCTCTCCAGGACCTCAGCTGGTGAATCTCGCTGGTACCTGAATGAGATAGTGAATTGCTTGAGTGAGGCACTCTTGAGATTCATGGCATTTGAAGAAGAGCAATGGAGTTTTCTAAGCGTCCTGGGCTATTTGGGGAAAAGTAAGCCAATTAGCCCATTGAGCTTGCTGTACTACTCAATGAGATCAAAGCTGTTCCGTATCCAGGGCGAAATTCTCCACCAACGGCGCGATGTCCGCCGACTGGCGCCAAACAGGGCGCCAATCAGACGGGCATCACGCCGGCCCAAAGGTGCGGAATGCTCCGCATCTTTGGCGGCCTAGCCCCAACATTGAGGGGCTAGGCTGATGCCGGAGGGATTTCCGCCCCGCCAGCTGGCGGAAATGGCGTTTGTTGCCCCGCCAGCTGGCGCGGAAATGCGGCGCATGCGCGGGAGCGTCAGCGGCCGCTGACAGTTTCCCGGCGCATGCGCGGGAGTGTCAGCGGCCGCGGTCAGTTTCCCGCGCATGCGCAGTGGGGCGAGTCTCTTCCGCCTCCGCCATGGTGGAGGCCGTAGCGGAGGCGGAAGGGAAAGAGTGCCCCCACGGCACAGGCCCGCCCGCGGATCGATGGGCCCCGATCGCGGGCCAGGCCACCGTGGGGGCACCCCCGGGGTCAGATCGTCCCGCGGCCCCCCCAGGACCCCGGAGCCCGCCCACGCCGCCTGGTCCCGCCGGTAAATACCAGCTTTGATTTACGCCGGCGGGACAGGCAATTTCTGGGCGGGACTTCGGCCCATCCGGGCCGGAGAATCCAGCGGGGGGTCCCACCAACCGCCGCGGCCCGATCCCCGCCCCCGCCCAATCTCCAGTACCGGAGACTTCGGCGGGGGCGGGATTCACGGCGGCCTACGGCCATTCTCCGACCCGGCGGGGGGTCGGAGAATGACGCTCCCTAGCTCCAACTCCCTGCCTTGGTTCTGTAAAACTTAACTCTCTCTCTGTCTCCATGTAGCATCCTCATTGTCCAATGATTGCTCATCATGGCTCATGCCATGATTTCACTATTGGGAAAGACAAGGAGGGAAACCCCAAGAGCGACTTGAGCCAGGAGAGAGAAGGAACATATGCATTGGCATTGTTCCACACTAAAGTCTAGCTTTCTAAGCTAACCAACCCCCATTCTAACCCTTAATACCCTTGCCTAGCAAAAATCCACCAACCTTAGTTTTGAAAATTTCAATCCTTAGCAACTTTTTGGAAGACTGAGTTCTATCTGGTTCGATTCCCGCTTGGGTCACTGTCTGTGTGGAGTCTGCACGTTCTCCCTGTGTCTGCGTGGGTTTCCTCCGGGTGCTCTGGTTTCCTCCCACAAGTCCCGAAAGACATGCTGTGAGGTGACTTGGACATTCTAAATTCTCCTTCTGTGTACCCGAACAGGCGCCGGAATGTGGTGACTAGGGGCTTTTCACAGTAACTTCATTGGAGTGTTAATGTAAAAAGCCAACTTGTGACAATAAAGATTATTATAATTATATTTTCACTGCTATTTATGTGAGGACCCCCACGCCTTGCAAAAACAAACTAGAACCTATTTATCCTACCCTCTTCATCTCATCACTTTTGTGTGCAACTAATGTGGCTAGATTTTTTTTTGAATGTATTCATTCATTGGATATGGGCATTTATTGTCCAATCCTAATTGCCCTTGAGAACGTGATGGTTAGCTGCCTTCTTGAACCGCTGCAGTCAGACTTTGTAATGGTTTGATGCAACGGAGCGGCTTGCTCGGCCATTTCAGAGGGTAGTAAAAGTCAACCACATTGCTGTGGATCTGGAGTCACATGTAGGCCAGACCGAGTAAGACCATTGACCGTGTAAGGCCATTGAGTAATTTCAAGAGCTAAGCATGCTAGTGAACTTCCAACAATGTCTTCTCCAACATCTCCAAAGTGTCCATTCTAATGGAGTAGGGGAAAACTGAAGGAGCTGAAGACAGCCACCGTCACAAACTATGAAAAAACCATCGGCTAGATGTCCAGGAAAAGCCAAGGCTGGGTCGACGAGAATGACCACACCATCCAAGACCTCAAGAGACAAGGGCCGGGATTCTCTGACCCCCCGCTGGGCCGGAGAATCGCCGGGGGGGGGCGGCGTGAATCCCACCCCGCCGCAATAACGCCGGCTGCCGGATTCTCCAGCGCCGGTTTTTCAGCGGGGGTGGGAAGCGCGTCACGCCGGTCGGCGGCCATTGGCAGCAGCCCACCCCCCCAGCGATTCTCCGCCCCGCGATGGGCCGAGTGGCCGCCCGCTTTTGACCAGTCCCGCCGGCGTAAATCAAGCCACGTCCATACCGGTGGGACCTGGCTCTGCGGGCGGCCTGCGGAGTCCTCGGGGGGGGGGGGGGGGGGGAGGGATCTGGTGGCCTGGCCCGCGATCGGGGCCCACCGATCAGCGGGCGGGCCTGTGCCATGGGGGCACTCTTTCCCTCTGCTCCGGCCGCTGTAATGGTCCGCCATGGCCGGTGCGGAGAAAACCCCCCCTGCGCATGTATTGGGATGACGCCGGTACACGCTGGCGCTCCCGCGCATGCGCCAACTCGCGCCGGTCGGCGGAGGCCCTTCGGCACCAGTTGCCACGGTGTCAAGCCCTTCGGCCGGTGGCGGACCCGCCGACCAGCATGACACCTGGGGCTTCTTCAATGCTACCAAGGCATTAGATGGACCCAACACCCTAGGCCTCAAACAGGTGCAGAGTAAGGATGGAACCCCCTTGAGAGGCAGAGAACACATCGGCCTCCGATGGAGAGAACACTTTAAAGAGCTCCTAAACGGTGATACAATCATAGATGTCGTAGTGTTTGAGGAAATCGGACAGCACGGTGGCGCAGTGGTTAGTGCTGCTGCCTCACGGCGCTGACGTCCCAGGTTCGATCCCGGCCCTGGGTCACTGTTTGTGTGGAGTTTGCACATTCTCTCCGTGTCTGCATGGGTCTCACCCCTGCAACCCAAAAAGATGTGCAGGGTAGGTCAATTGGCCACACTAAATTGCCCCTTAATTGGAAAAATCAATTGGGTACTCCAAATTTTTTTATTTTTTTTTAAGTGTTTGAGGAAATCCCCCAACTCCCCATCAAAGATGACCTTGGACTCCCATCAAGCGTGGATGAAGTCGAAGCCGCCATTAAACACGTGAAGAATGGAAAAGCCACAGGAGTGGGTGAGATTCCAGCCGGGATTTTCAAACTTGGAGGAGAAGAGATCACCTGTCATCTCCATCAGCTGGTGCTGAAAATCTGGGACAGAGAAGAAACTCCTGCTGACCGCGGGGATGCCATCATCAGCACCAACTTCAAGAAAGGAGACAAAGTGACTGTGGGAACTACCGAGGAACCTCCCTACTCTCTATCGCTAAGAACATTGTCGCCTAAATCCTCGCCTGCTGCACTTCTCCCAGTCTCTGAGGAAATCCTTCAGGAAAACCAATGTGGCTTCCGACCAAGCTGTAGAACAGTGAACATGATTTTCATTGCTCTGCAACTGCACGAGGAATACCAAGAGCAACATCAATCATGCTACATGGTCTTCATCGATCTAACCAAGGCTTTTGACTCAGTCAATCGGGAAGTGTTATGGAAGACCCTGTCAAAGGTCAGCTGTCCATAGAAATTCACCAACATCCTCCAGCTCCTCCACATCTAGATGTCGGTGACAGTCCTCACTGATGGAAATAAGACAGAAACCTTCGAGGTTAACACTTGACTCAAGCAGAGATGTGTCATCACCCCCACCGTTTTCTGCATCTTCATTGCCACCATCCTTCACCTTCTCAAGAGCAAGCTTCCCAGTGGAGTGGACACGTCTACAGAATGGAGGGAAAACTTTTCAATCCCAACCAGTTGAAATCCAAGAAGAAAACGCTACTGACATCATCCGTGGATCATCAGTATGTGGATGAATCGCCATCTTCACTCTTTCAGAGGAGGAATTCCAAGCCATGCTTGGCACCTTTACATTACCTCTCTCTACATCACAAAACAGTTGTCCAGCCGACTGAGCTAAATCAAGGCAATCATCCTCCCAACTCCCAACCGTTCAACTCAGAAACTTGGGACTACATACAGCTGCCACCTCAAGACCCTGGAGAGGTACCATCAATGCTGTCTGGCACAGATTCTCCGCATCAGCTGGGTGGACAGGCGTACTATCATCAGAGTCCTTGAAGGAGCCAAGAGCACCAGCATTGAGGCCATGATCATCCGAAAGCAACTCCGTTGGGTCGGCCATGTTCTTAGGATGCCAGAGTTCCACCTTCCAAAGCAAATCTTCTACACCCAGTTCAAGGCTGTCTCCCGAACAAGAGGAGGACGAAGGACACACTTCAAAGATACCCTGAAAGCTTACCTCTAGAAATGCAACATGGATGTCAATGCTTGGGAGACCCTTGCTCAGAAAGAACTACTTGGTGGAATCATCTGATTGAAGGGTCAAAATTCTTCGAGGATACCAGATGGCAAAAGGAGGCCCGGAAAAGGAGCCTGTGAAAGGAACGCCAGCGATCTAGAGTTCAAGGGCCAAACCCTCCTCCTGGAAACAGCTGACAAGTGTGCAGTCGAAGATGTGGCTCGAGGATTGGGCTCAACAGCAATGCACGAACCCATAGTAACACAGAGTTTCTCCGGTAGACAATCATACTCATTAGCGAGTGTTCACCGAAGAAGAAGGAGACCAGGTAAGGACAGCAGATTTATTTTCCATTAGTGAACCAAATGGATTTTTACCACAATCGACAATGGTTTTAAGGAGCCCATTACTGATAATATTCCAGATTTATTAATTGAATTTAAATTTCACCAACTGTCATGGTGGGATTTCCACCTATGTTCTCGGAGCATTAGTCCAACATTGCCACTATAATATCTCCCCATTGTTATCTTTGCTGTTGGGTAACAATCTGGTGGAGCAGATTGCACACCCCTGTTCAATTCACACCCATATGATAGGAATGGAAAGGAAATCAAAGCGATTTCTGGAAAGGGTGTGTGCTGTGTGCCAATAGATTATCACCCTGGTAGCAAAGATAAAAATCTACACCATTCACTGGCTGCTGAGGACTCTGGGATATTCAAGGGTTGTGAAAGGTACTTTGTAAATGTAAACTGCTCCACATTTCTTTTGCTTTTGAAGTAAGGTTTGAGGTTTCTGTCAGACCAGCATGATCGAGGGCCGAATGGTCCATGACTGCCCCATGTTCATATGTAATGAAGCGGTGCAGTATTTGGATTTAACCCTCAGGTCTTTGAATTTGTGAAAATCTGTACTTGATTCCTTCAGCCCTGGCTTCAATTATATTTCAACCATGTACCAATATTTCCTTTGGTGTACTATCCACTGAAGAAACTTGCATTTATATAGTATCTTCCCCGACCTCAGAATGTCCCAATGCACTTTGCAGCTCCGCTTTGAATATTGGGTGATTTTCTCAGCAGGAGTTAAGTCCCGGCACCAGGAACATATGCAGGTCCCAAATCCACGAAGGCGGCAGCAGCCTTCCCAGTGGTGGTCCCTTGAGTAAGCACGGCGACCTGGACCTTCACACTGCCAGCTCAATCAGAGGGCCAACAGCTCTGCGGCATATCCCCGCACACTCCCCTCCCCCACCCGGCAATGCCACAGAGAGACGTGGCTATTGCTGAGGCTGTAAGTAAAGCAGCAGGTTGGCTCCATTTTGAAGCGCCCTCACAAGGGAGGCAGAGATTCTCTCTCTTTGCTGGGACTGGTACCAGATGTTGTGTTCTGTGATATAACCGTTGTAATGATGTACACAGAACATATAGTTGTTTAACTATAAACATGATTTATTATCGGGCAGCACGGTAGCATAGTGGTTAGCACAATCACTTCACAGCTCCAGGTCCCCAGGTTCGATTCACGGCTTGGGTCACTGACTGTGTGGAGTCTGCACGTTCTCCCCGTGTGTCCGTGGGTTTCCTCCGTGTGCTCCGGTTTCCTCCCACAGTCCAAAGATGTGCAGGTTAGGTGGATTGGTCATGCTAAATTGCCTTTAGTGTCCAAAATTGCCCTTAGTGTTGGGTGGGGTTACTAGGTTATGGAGATAGGGTGGAGGTGTGGGCTTGATAGGGTGCTCTTTCCAAGTGCCGGTGCAGACTCGATGGGCTGAATGGCCTCCTTCGTCACTGTACATTCTATGATTCTATGATTAACAAGCACATGGTAAAGATAACTAATGGACTATAATTCAGACGATGGCTACTAAAAGAATTCAGTGAATTCTCCTGGAGCTACTCAAGTACGACTGTCTTCTTGTACTTCTTACTACCAACTGCTGGATGTCCCAACTCACATAATAGATTTCTAATGCCACCTGCTGGTCGGAGGTCATACCGATAACTATGTGCACTGATAAACATCTATATACGTTAATGTGTACATGCATATCACCACACCAGACAGGCCGACCTCAGCTATCCAAAGGGTAACCATCCAGCTGCGGTGCCAGGGCCATGGAGTTTCCAAGGAGACATGGTCCTCAATTGGCTGTCACCAATTGGCCGAGCCGAGATCGAACCTGGGACTTTGGCGCCGTGAGGCAGCAGTGCTAACCACTGTGCCACCGTGCTGCCCACACCCCTCGTTATTATTGTAATGTTGAAATCATTGTTTAGTTCAGTTGGCTAGGCAGCTAGTTCACGATGCAGAGTGAGGCCAAAAGCACGGGTTCAATTCCCGTAGTAGCTCAGGTTATTCATGAAGGTCTCGCCTTCTCAGCTTTGCCCTCGTCTGAGGTGCGATGATCCTCAGGTTAAATCAGCACCAGTCAGCTCTTCCCCTCAAAGGGGAAAGCAGCCTATGGTCATCTGGGACTGTGGTGACCTTATTAGTTCTTGACCTTGCAATAGCGCAACATGGGTGATAGTGAGCTGACAGCCTGTGCTGCATCTCCCTCAATTTCTCCTTCCCATTGAGTTTCATTCAACGAGAAACAGGTACACCCGTCTGCCAATCTGTTTCACACCAGAGCATAGTCAGGGGGCTGGATTCCCCACTATCGGGATTCTCTGTTGTGCCAGCAGCACACCCGCGCCCGGGGATTTCCTGATGTCGTGGGGTTGCCCACAATTGGAAATGCCATTGGCCGGCTGGCGAGACGGACAATCCTGCCGCCGGCGGGGGCACGCCTAGGGATGGAGAATCCCGCCCAGGATCTACCTCTGTGTGTTCACACATGATGGAAAAGAGCAAGAAATCAGGACTGCCCAATAGCTTTACAAGGTTACATTGCTCGCTAAGTGTTATACTGGCTGAGACTGGCACTCCTATATATTGACCAGTTGGTCACAGTTAATGCAATAAATTTTCAACTGATGAATGAAAATCATAGCTTGTGAAAAGGCAGTCACTGAAGTAACAACTATCCGAGACAGTTTGCGTTAAACTCAACCCGTGTTAAAATGTGCATCGCAAGCCTTTTCAGGCAGTCCGCTATGAAAATTACCTGCGGAAATGGCTTGTTAATGGATCGAATTGAATGGCGAAGCTGGCTTGAGGGGCTGAATGGTCTCCTCCTCTTCCAAGAATTATTCTGACCTTTGTTACAATTTAACAAATCAAAACTTTCAATGCTGCGGAGATGCAAAGAGTTAAATCGTTGAAAACCATTCAGGTGGCGTGAATCTCAGTTGAATCCAAACTACCTTCTGTTCATAACGCAATTCCCCAAACCACTGAGTTTGTCAGCTTGTCTCAGGCTATAGTCAAATATATCTGCTATGGTTTATGATAGGTTCAATCAAGCTTAACATAGACATCAGGAATATCGTCTCATTGACCTGCTGGCTACTTTTCAGTCCTCTGATTTGAAGATCAGTGCTCACAGCTTTGGATCTCAGCTGGTCCTTTCTCGGTTTCTTGGCTATTAAGACCAAAGTTGGCCCTCTCATTCTGGTGCTCTCCCTTCTGTGCAGCGACATAACTAACTCACTGCTTTATCCTTCCAAACATCCTGCTGAGATGATCAACAGATTGGCAGGAAACCTCTGGCAGTTGGGATTCTCTGTTCCCACCGGCAGCGCACGCCCGCCTGCAGGTTTCCTGGTGGTCTGAGGTGGTTTCAATGGGAAACCCAATTGACAAGCAGCGGGAGCAGATAATCCCACCGCCAGCGAATGGCCTGCCACCAAAAAACATGCGGCTGGAGGAACCGGAGAATCCCGGCGTCAGCGAACGGCGCCCCGCTGAGAAACACGCGGCTGGAGGGACCGGAGAATCCCGGCGTCAGCGAACGGCACCGCGCTGAGAAACACGCGGCTGGAGGGACCGGAGAATCCCGCTGTCAGCGAACGGCACCCCGCTGAGAAACACGCGGCTGGAGGAACCGGAGAATCCCGCTGTCAGCGAACGGCACCCCGCTGAGAAACACGCGGCTGGAGGGACCGGAGAATCCCGCTGTCAGCGAACGGCGCCCCGCTGAGAAACACGCGGCTGGAGGAACCGGAGAATCCCGCTGTCAGCGAACGGCACCCCGCTGAGAAACACGCGGCTGGAGGGACCGGAGAATCCCGCTGTTTTCATTGGTGAAGCCTGCCTGCTGGTTCCGCCCAATAAGACGGAGTATAAGAGCCCATGTCTCCCCAGCAGCTGCTTTCTGTACCTGCGCTGCTGGGGGAAACATCTAGTCCAATAAAGCCTTCAATTGTCATCCAATCTCGCTTCTGGAGTTATTGATCGAGCATCACAGGTTTATACAACCTGTCCTTATAATTTAACCGGTTCAGCCCCATTATCATTCTGGTATATCCGACAGACTGATTGAAGCCCAGCATAAATGGAAACTCACAGCTGAGATTCACTGTGAGTAACGTCATTCAGAACAATGCCCCCTGATTCCCCCCACATCTCTCCGCCATTTCCCCCTCCCTCTTTGTTTTTAACACCCCCAGGAAGAGCCTATTCACGTTGTGCTCAAATGGGCCTTTATTATTACCCCTAATTCCTGACCTCACTTGTCACCTTCACATTGATAGAACTGACCTATTGACTGGAACCTTTACCCTCTGGAGTTTAAATGGGAAGTCAAGGGTTAAAAAGATTCAAGTTGTAAAAACTGATAATGGGACTGCTTGGAAATGTTAATTCGCTTTATCTGCAGATTCACGAATATTGACTTCGAAGCTACTCTGAACTATGGCCGGGTAGGGTTCTAGTCCTGCGATAAAATTATATTCAATCAATTTGGTAATCTGAGGGATTGTAACAAAATGGAAACTGTTGGGCTAGTTTACTAATGGTGCGGTTGGGGAAGGTAAAGACTGCCCAGAAGGCCTCCCGTTTGAATGGAATATTTTACATTAACCTGAGAGCAGTTCACCGCCTACACTTAAAGATACTGACAGTGCAGCGCTCCCTCAGTACGGCAGTGGCAGCATTAACCTGGATCATGTGTGCAACTCGCTGGGAGCGCTGACCTTTTGTCTCAATGGTGAGACTATTGAGACATTGAGACACAGCTGACAATGAGGCTGCTGGGTGGGAGCAGGCAAAGCATTTGAGGTAGCTGCCACTGACTGGGTAGCTGTGAGAATAGCCCCCAGCAGTCAGGTGAGTGAATCAAGGAATTTGGCCAGATTTGATCTCAGCCAGCAAAGATGAGGGGGGGGGGGGAAGAAGAGTGTGGGGGGTGGGGGGGGGGACATGTACCTTCTCGTGGGCCACCTCTTTGGCAAACCTTTTTTATTAAAGCAACCTTGGGGTCCCGAGAATGCTATCAGACCCTGACTTTTCGACACTACAAGGGTGACTGCACTTCAAAAAAAACGTTAAGTGCTTGGAGACATCCAGTGGTCATGAAGAGTGCTATATAAATGGAAGTCTTTCTTTCGTAAGCATGCAAATGTGGTCCTGGCCTGCCTAAACCGAGGGCTTCATATGTTGCCTGAAACGATTCTGTTAAAATGGTGTGAGGTACAAGACCACTGGGAAGTTGGTGAGCTGCACGTTCCTGCAATTTAATCCTCCCCCCCAATCCCCGGTCATTGTTATCGAACTTGTGAGGAGGTGTCGATTAAAATCGGGCCTGGTTTTCCTGGAAATTTGAGGCCACCCAAACAGCCAACCATGAGATTAAAGCTACTACATTCAGGTGGTCTGAGGTACTATTCTACAGTAATCACTATGCGCCACCCGGAATGACAGGCCATAAACTGCAGGGTTAATTCCAGCTGCCTCATCCATCAGGAAGCTACCAGTGCATCAAGATGATGATGGATGTGAAATTATTACAGGGCTGTCACCGAGGTACTTACTGCCATTTGCAACTAGCTCTGAAACTGACATGCTTTTTATTAAACATCCACATTAAGTCAACCCTGGTCACTGTTAGACTGAATTGAGTGCTCTCGCTGAAAGAAGGAGCTACACAAAATCTCACAGCCAACGCTGAAGTGAAACACCAAGGGGCCCCCGGCTCACGACACTGGAATAAATATTGTTACAAATAGATCCTTTGTTAAACCACAAGATGCAAATTCCTGCCACAGATCTTGAGCGGTGAAGAGAAGAAGGAAGTGCCTGATTGATTTAACAGTTTGAAGATATGAAGGCTGCAAACTGCTCGTAGCCAGAATTTTTTTTTTCCCAAGGGAAATACAGGCAAGTTTCACAGTTACTGAATTTACAGCTTCCCAACTGATAGTGTCAAACTAACCAGCTGCGGATAGAATAATTCAACTACCAACCCTAAAGCTGCTTTGTTTCGCCCAGTTTAGTTTGCCATTTATCCCCACAAAGGACAGTACATGTCGGGAGAAAAAAGTTCAGGATGGTTGGCAAGATGACAGTCGACTACAAGATACAGAACAGGATTCTTTCTTAACCAAGTACACTTGCCATGTTTTACTGTGTCTGCATAAGGGAGGAAAATCCTATCCTTCATACCACAGGCAGTGGGCTCCTTAAAGCTGCTTCGTAGATGGACTCCAGTTTCACTTGCATAATTGTAATATTAGCTATAATGAGGTAGCAATTTAGTATCCAACCTTAAACCAGAGCAAAACCTTACTAACTGCAGTGAGATAAATTCTATTGCTGATCAGTTCTGAAAACAACCCCCCCCCCCCCTCATTGAGAAATCCAACCTTAGCCCAAAGCATGCCATGGACAAAAAATGCTGGGATCAGGGAAATTGAGAGATGGAAAGGGGTATATGCTTCTGAAATTCACTCCGAACTCACTGCACACTGCCGCCACCACCACCACCCACCCCTGCTTCCTTTGACTGGAGTTCCCCTTTAATCATCGCTGAAAACAGGAAACGCTGTGAGAGTTAGTGTCATCATCGAAATTAGCTGAACAGATTGTATTTTTAGCTGATATGCAAAAAGATAATTTTCCCTCATTCATGACAGGGACCCAGTCTCCATCAGTCCTCTTGCAATCCAAGTGCATTGTTGTTACATCAGCATGTCACAGGGTCATAGAGTTGTCACAGGCACAAAAGGAGCCCATTCGACCCATTGGGTCTGTGGCAGCCCTCCGTGGAACACCCCTGTCAATCCCATTCTCCTGCTCGATCGTCGTGGCCTTGCAGGTTTAGTTCCTTCAAGTGCCCAACCAATTTTCTTTTGACGTCATCGACCACCTCTGCTTACACTGGCATTTTAGGCAGTAAGTTCTCATAGGTCACAAAGCTGTTGCGTCAGGCTTCAAAACTTTCTCCCTTTTTATAAATTTCTACATAATCCCTTTTTAAGAAAAATTAGTCATTTGTTATAGAACAAAGAACAAAGAAATGTACAGCACAGGAACAGGCCCTTCGGCCCTCCAAGCCCGTTCCGACCATGCTGCCCGACTAAACTACAATCTTCTACACTTCCTGGGTCCGTATCCTTCTATTCCCATCCTATTCATGTATTTGTCAAGATGCCCCTTAAATGTCACTATCGTCCCTGCTTCCACCACCTCCTCCGGTAGCGAGTTCCAGGCACCCACTACCCTCTGTGTAAAAAACTTGCCTCGTACATCTACTCTAAACCTTGCCCCTCTCACCTTAAACCTATGCCCCCTAGTAATTGACCCCTCTACCCCGGGGAAAAGCCTCTGACTATCCACTCTGTCTATGCCCCTCATAATTTTGTAGACCTCTATCAGGTCGCCCCTCAACCTCCTTCATTCCAGTGAGAACAAACCGAGTTTATTCAACCGCTCCTCATAGCTAATGCCCTCCATACCAGGCAACATTCTGGTAAATCTCTTCTGCACCCTCTCTAAAGCCTCCACATCCTTCTGGTAGTGTGGCGACCAGAATTGAACACTATACTCCAAGTGTGGCCCAACTAAGGCTCTCGACAGCTGCAACATGACTTGCCACTTCTTATACTCAATGCCCCGGCCAATAAAGGCAAGCATGCCGTATGCCTTCATGACTACCTTCTCCACCTGGGTTGCCCCTTTCAGTGACCTGTGGACCTGTATTCCTAGATCTCTTTGACTTTCAATACTCTTGAGGGTTCTACCATTCACTGTATATTCCCTACCTGCATTAGACCTTCCAAAATGCATTACCTCACATTTGTCCGGATTAAACTCCATCTGCCATCTCTCCGCCCAAGTCTCCAAACAATCTAAATCCTGCTGTATCCTCTAACAGTCCTCATCGCTATCCGCAATTCCACCAACCTTTGTGTCGTCTGCAAACTTACTAATCAGACCAGTTACAATTTCTTCCAAATCATTTATATATACTACAAAGAGCAAAGGTCCCAGCACTGATCCCTGTGGAACACCACTGGTCACAGCCCTCCAATTAGAAAAGCATCCTTCCATTGCTACTCTCTGCCTTCTATGACCTAGCCAGTTCTGTATCCACCTTGCCAGCTCACCCCTGATCCCATGTGACTTCACCTTTTGTACTAGTCTACCATGAAGGACCTTGTCAAAGGCCTTACTGAAATCCAAATAGACAACATCCACTGCCCTACCTGCATCAATCATCTTAGTGACCTCCTCGAAAAACTCTATCAAGTTAGTGAGACACGACCTCCCCGTCACAAAACCATGCTGCCTCTCACTAATACGTCCATTTGCTTCCAAATGGGAGTAGATCCTGTCTCGAAGAATTCTCTCCAGTAATTTCCCTACCACTGAAGTAAAGCTCACCGGCCTGTAGTTCCCTGGATTATCCTTGCTACCTGTCTTAAACAGAGGAACATTGGCTATTCTCCAGTCCTCCGGGACATCCCCTGAAGACAGTGAGGATCCAAAGATTTCTGTCAAGGCCTCAGCAATTTCCTCTCCAGCCTCCTTCAGTATTCTGGGGTAGATCCCATCAGGCCCTGGGGACTTATCTACCTTAATGTTTTTTAAGACACCCAACACCTCGTCTTTTTAGATCTCAATGTGACCCAGGCTATCTACACACCCTTCTCCAGACTCAACATCTACCAATTTCTTCTCTTTGGTGAATACTGTGCAAAGTATTCATTTAGTACCTCGCCCATTTCCTCTGGCTCCACACATAGATTCCCTTGCCTATCCTTCAGTGGGCCAACCCTTTCCCTGGCTACCCTCTTGCTTTTTATGTACGTGTAAAAAGCCTTGGGATTTTCCTTAACCCTATTTGCCAATGACTTTTCGTGACCCCCTCTAGCCCTCCTGACTCCTTGCTTAAGTTCCTTCCTACTTTCCTTATATTTCACGCAGGCTTCGTCTGTTCCCAGCCTTCTAGCCCTGACAAATGCCTCCTTTTTCTTTTTGACGAGGCCTACAATATCTCTCGTTATCCAAGGTTCCCGAAAATTGCCGTATTTATCCTTCTTCCTCACAGGAACATGCCGGTCCTGAATTCCTTTCAACTGACACTTGAAAGCCTCCCACATGTCAGATGTTGATTTGCCCTCAAACATCCGCCCCCAATCTATGTTCTTCAGTTCCCGCCTAATATTGTTATAATTAGCCTTCCCCCAATTTAGCACATTCATCCTAGGACCACTCTTATCCTTGTCCACCAGTACTTTAAAACTTACTGAATTGTGGTCACTGTTACCGAAATGCTCCCCTACTGAAACATCTACCACCTGGCCGGGCTCATTCCCCAATACCAGGTCCAGTACCGCCCCTTCCCTAGTTGGACTGTCTACATATTGTTTTAAGAAGCCCTCCTGGATGCTCCTTACAAACTCCGCCCCGTCTAAGCCCCTGGCACTAAGAGAGTCCCAGTCAATATTGGGGAAGTTGAAGTCTCCCATCACCACAACCCTGTTGTTTTTACTCTTTTCCAAAATCTGTCTACCTATCTCCTCCTCTATCTCCCGCTGGCTGTTGGGAGGCCTGTAGTAAACCCCCAACATTGTGACTGCACCCTTCTTATTCCTGATCTCTACCCATATAGCCTCACTGCCCTCTGAGGTGTCCTCCCGCAGTACAGGTGTGATATTCTCCCTAACCAGTAGCGCAACTCCGCCTCCCCTTTTACATCCCCCTCTATCCCGCCTGAAACATCTAAATCCTGGAACACTTAGCTGCCAATCCTGCCCTTCCCTCAACCAGGTCTCTGTAATGGCAACAACATCATAGTTCCAAGTACTAATCCAAGCTCTAAGTTCATCTGCCTTACCCGTAATACTTCTTGCATTAAAACATATGCACTTCAGGCCACCAGACCCGCTGTGTTCAGCAACTTCTCCCTGTCTGCTCTGCCTCAGAGCCCCACTGTCCCTATTCCCTAGTTCTCCCTCAATGCTCTCACCTTCTGACCTATTGCTCCCGTGCCCACCCCCCTGCCATACTAGTTTAAACCCTCCTGTGTGACACTAGCAAACCTCGCGGCCAGGATATTTATGCCTCTCCGGTTTAGATGCAACCCGTCCTTCTTATATAGGTCACACCTGCCCCGGAAGTGTTCCCAGTGGTCCAGATAACGGAAACCCTCCCTCCTACACCAGCTGTTTAGCCACGTGTTTAGCTGCTCTATCTTCCTATTTCTAGCCCCACTGGCACGTGGCACAGGGAGTAATCCCAAGATTACAACCCTAGAGGTCCTGTCTTTTAACTTTCTGCCTAGCTCCCTGAACTCCTGCTGCAGGACCTCATGCCCCTTCCTGCCTATGTCGTTAGTACCAATATGTACAACGACCTCTGCCTGTTTGCCCTCCCCCTTCAGGATGCCCTCTACCCGTTCGGAGACATCCTGGACCCTGGCTCCAGGGAGGCAACATACCATCCTGGAGTCTCTTTCACGTCCACAGAAGCGCCTATCTGTGCCCCTGACTATAGAGTCCCCTATTACTATTGCTCTTCTGCGCTTTGACCCTCCCTTCTGAACATCAGAGCCAGCCGTGGTGCCACTGCTCTGGCTGCTGCTGTTTTCCCCTGATAGGCTATCCCCCCCAACAGTATCCAAAGGGGTATACCTGTTCGAGAGGGGGACAACCACAGGGGATTCCTGCACTGACTGCCTGCCCTTTCTGGTGGTCACCCATTTCTCTGCCTGCACCTTGGGTGTGACCACATTTATATAACTGCGATCTATGACGCTTTCTGCCACCTGCATGCTCCTAAGTGCATCCAATTGCTGCTCCAACCGAACCATGCGGTCTGTGAGGAGCTCCAGTTGGGTGCACTTTCTGCAGGTGAAGCCATCCGGGATGCTGGAAGCCTCCCGGACCTGCCACATCTCACAGTCAGAGCACTGCACCCCTCTAACTGACATTGCGTCAATTAATTAAAATTAAAAGTTTTTTTAAAAAAATATTTTATATATATATTTTAATTTTTTCAAAGTTACTGTTAACTATCTGTTTCCTAGCACTAGATTTCTAATATAAATGCGAAAGCTAAATATAGTACTCTCCGATCTCTGGCTTAGATACCCCTCTAAATTATAATTTAGTAATTATGTTTAATTAGTTACCAATGCTTAATTTTTTTAATTTAGTGTAGATTCCCAACCATCCACTCAGGTCACAGCTTTTCTGTGATGTCACTTCAGTTTCCCCCCCGACACACACAATTTAAAAAAGGTATAAAAGTAAAAATGAGTAAAAATCATTTACTTACCTTCTTACCTTCTGAGTGCCTTAGATGTTCTCAGGTTCTCTCCCTGACAGAGACTGTTCCTCCTCCTCCGAACGGCTCCCGAAACTAGGCCGCGATCTTTTAAAATCTCCGCTCTGACTCGCAGCTCCTGCGCTTTTTAAATCTCCCGCGCTTTTTAAATCTCCCGCTCTCTCTCCACTCGCGCTGTTTTCAATGTCCCGGCTCACTCTCCACTCGCGCTTTTTAAATCTCCCGCGCTTTTTAAATCTCCCGCTCTCTCTCCTCTCGCGCTTTTTAAATCTCCCGCGCTGTTTTCAATGTCCCGGCTCACTCACCTCTCGCGCTGTTTTCAATGTCAATTTTATGTTGGAAACTCCTGTCTCCTTCATTTTATCTTTCAAGCTGGGTCCCTTCAGGTGAGACAGCATTTTGCCCTTGTCTGGACTTGAACAACTTCTTACCTGAGCTTCGAACCTCATGCTGAAACTCCAGAGTTTCTGCTAATTTTTTTAATGGCTTGCTTGCAATTTCATTCCCTCAAGAATCACTAATATCCACAATGCAGGAAGCGAGTACTTCACAACATGGCATGGGGTCCCCTAATAATAATATTCAGTATTAAATCCCTCCACTGTGCTCGACTAACAAGTACCAGCCACAAGATGCGACATACTTCCAGCTCCTACACTACCCACTCACCTATTTCACACTGAGTGTCCTGCTTCAATTCAGAAAAATGGTAGTAACATTAGCCAAACTGTAGACTGTATATTTTAAAGACTAATAACGGTCTGCCACTGTGTGGAAGGCTGTAATTGAACTCTTCTGTCTGTTGCTAAACTGACTGCAGAATAAAATCTCTGCCTTGCCAGTGATGTATGATACACATTTGATGGAGTAAATGTTAAGACAGCCAGACTGGCCTATGTCAGAATTGATTGAGTCTCACAGACTGTGTAAGAAGAAAGATTTAAATAGGTTAAAAGTCTGAACCACCAATATCAGTCTAATGGATGCGTGCATTTGTACTGGTAGTCACTGTATGAGTCTTGGCTTTAACCCTTTACATGGTGACAGTCTGGTCCTGCATCTTTCTTTCATATTTATTCATGGGTAGACCAGATTTTACGGGCCATCCCTAACTGCCCTTGAGAAGGTGGCATTGAGCCATTTTCCTGAGTACAATGAATGCCTGGCCAAGCCTTTTCAGAGGGCAATTGCGAGTCAACCACCAGTGGTTCTAGAGTCACATGTCGGTCAGATTGGATAAGGATGGCAGACGTCCTTTCCTTCAGGAAATTATTATTTTTTTGTTTGTTTTGTTTTAAAATTTAGAGTACCCAATTCATTTTTTCCAGTTCAGGGGCAATTTAGCGTGGCCAATCCACCTACCCCGCACATCTTTGGGTTGTGGGGGCGAAACCCATGCAAACACGGGGAGAATGTGCAAACTCCACACGGACAGTGACCCAGAACCGGGATCGAACCTGGGACTTTGGCGCCGTGAGGCAGCAGTGCTAACCACTACGCCACCGTGCTGCCTTCCTGAAGGAAATTAGATGGGTTAGGAATAACACTAAGAGCCACATAGGCAGATAATGATTGAAACTGGCCCTGTCTGGGTACCAGAAGGTGTATTTCAGTTGCACAGGGAAAACTCAGAAAGCTAAAATATTGCAGCGTAGATCTGTCCTGAGTTTATCTATTCAACCTCTTCCCCAGCCCTACTGCGCGAGCAAGGCCCACAAAGGGAATCAATTCCTCACAGTAGCCAGAGTGAGGAGACCTGCAGAAAAACCTAGTGAAGTGGGTGGAAGTCGAACAAATCTAAAATAGTAAAAAATAGTAAAATAGTAAATAAAAACAATTAAAAAAAAAAAATAAGAACATAAGAACATAAGAACTAGGAACAGGAGTAGGCCACCTGGCCCCTCGAGCCTGCTCCGCCATTTAATGAGATCATGGCTGATCTTTGTGGACTCAGCTCCACTCTCCGGCCCGAATCCCTTTATTCTTTAGAAAGGCATCTATCTTATTCTTAAAAACGTTTAAAGAAGGAGCCTCAACTGCTTCACTGGGCAAGGAATTCCAGAGATTCACAACCCTTTGGGTGAAGAAGTTCCTCCTACACTCCGTCCTAAATCTACCTCCCCTTATTTTGAGGCTATGCCCCCTAATTCTGCTTTCCCCGACCAGTGGAAACAACCTGCCCGCATCTATCCTATCTATTCCCTTCATAATTTTATATGTCTCAATAAGATCCCCCCGCATCCTTCTAAACTCCAATGAGTACAGTCCCAGTCTACTCAACCTCTCGTCATAATCTAATCCCCTCAACTCTGGGATCAACCTAGTGAATCTCCTCTGCACTCCCTCCAGTGCCAATATGTCCTTTCTCAGGTAAGGAGACCAAAACTGAACACAATACTCCAGATGCGGCCTCACCAACACCCTATACAATTGCAGCATAACCTCACTAGTCTTGAACTCCATCCCTCTTGCAATAAAAGACAAAACTCGATTAGCCTTCTTAATCACCTGTTGCACCTGCACACCAACTTTTTGCGACTCGTGCACCAGCACACCCAGGTCCCTCTGCACAGCAGCATGTTTTAACATCTTACCGTTTAAATAATAATCCATCCTGCTGTTATTCCTCCCAAAATGGATAGCCTCACACTTGGCAACATTGAATTCCATCTGCCAGACCCTAGCCCATTCACCTAACCTATCCAAATCCTTCTGTAGACTTCCGGTATCCTCTGCCCTTTTTGCTTTACCACTCATCTTAGTGCCGTCTGCAAACTTTGACACATTGCACTTGGTCCCCAACTCCAAATCGTCTATGTAAATTGTGAACAACTGCGGGCCCAACACTGATCCTTGAGGGACCCCACTAGTTACAGGTTGCCAACCAGAGAAACACCCATTTATTCCCACTCTCTGCTTTCTGTTAGTTAACCAATCCTCTACCCATGCTACCACTTTACCCTCAATGCCATGCATCTTTAGTTCATGCAGCAACCTTTTGTGTGGCACCTTGTCAAAAGCTTTCTGGAAATCCAGATATACCACATCCATTGGCTCCCTGTTATCTACTGCACTGGTAACGTCCTCAAATAATTCTACTAAATTAGTCAGACACGACCTGCCCTTTATGAACCCATGCTGCGTCTGCCCAATGGGACAATTTCCCTCCAGGTGCCCCGCTATTTCCTCCTTAATGATAGATTCCAGCATTTTCCCTACAACCGAAGTTAAGCTTACCGGCCTATAAATACCCGCTTTCTGCCGACCTCCTTTTTTAAACAGTGGTGTCACGTTTGCTACTTTCCAATCCTCTGGGACCACCCCAGAGTCTAGTGAATTTTGATAAATTATCACTAGTGCGTTTACAATTTCCCTAGCCATCTCTTTTAACACTCTGGGATGCATCCCATCAGGGCCAGGAGACCTTTAGCCCCATTAGCTTGCCCAATACTGCCTCCTTAGTGATTACAATCATCTCAAGGTCCTCACCTATCATATCCTTATTTCCATCAGTCACTGGCATGTTATTTGTGTCCTCCATCCACTGTGAAGACTGACCCAAAAATACCTGTTCAGCTCCTCAGCCATTTCCCCGTCTCCTATTATTAAATCTCCCTTCTCATCTTCCAAACGACCAATATCTACCTTAGCCACTCTTTTTTGTCTTATATATTTGTAGAAGCTTTTACTATCTGATTTTATGTTCTGAGCCAGTTTACTTTCATAGTCTACCTTACTCTTTTTTATGGCTTTTTAGTAGCTTTCTGTTGTCCCCTAAAGACTTCCCAGTCCTCTAGTCTCCCACTAATTTTTGCCACTTTGTATGTTTTTTCCTTCAATTTGATACTCTCCCTCACCTCCTTAGATATCCACGGTCGATTTTTCCCCTTTCTACTGTCTTTCTTTTTTGTCGGTATGCACCTTTTCTGAACACTGTGAAAGATCGCTCGGAAGGTTCTCCACTGTTCCTCAACTGCTTCACCATGAAGTCTTTGCTCCCAGTCTACCTTAGCTAGTTTTTCTCTCATCCCATTGTAATCGCCTTTGTTTAAGCACAAAACACTAGTGTTTAATTTTACCTTGTCATCCTCCAACTGTATTTTAAATTCCACCATATTGTGGTCGCTCCTTCCAAGAGGATCCCGAACTATGAGATCATTAATCAATCCTGCCTCATTACACAGGAGCAGATCTAGGACCGCTTGTTCCCTTGTAGGTTCCATTACATACTGTTCCAGGAAATTATCCCGGGCACATTCTATAAACTCCTCCTCAAGGCTGCCTTTATCAACCTGGTTAAACCAATCGATATGCAGATTAAAATCTCCCATGATAACCGCTGTACCATTTCTACATGCATCCGTTATTTCTTTGCTTATTGCCTGCCCTACCATCCTGTTACTATTTGGTGGCCTATAGACTACTCCTATCAGTGACCTTTTCGCCTTACTATTCCTGATTTCCACCCAAACTGATTCAACCTTGTCCTCCATAGCACCAATATCATCCCTTACTATTGCTCGGATGCCATCCTTAAACAACAAAGCTACACCACCGCCCTTACCGTCCATTCTATCCTTTCGTATAGTCTGATACCCTTGGATATTTAACTCCCAGTCGTGACCATCTTTTAACCATGTTTCAGTAATGGCCACTAAATCGTAGTCATTCACGATGATTTGCGCCATCAACTCATTTACCTTAAATCCACTGCTATTGCAGATAGTAGTGTTAAAGCATTACAGTGCAGCTTGAGAGGAGAGTGTTAAAGTACAGTCAGAGTCGAGAATTGCTGTGGAGTATTACAGTAGATTGTTCGAACTGTTACAGTGGAGTGTTACCAAACCACAACCAATAGGTGGAGCTTAAGAGATTAGTGTGCTTTTATTGGCTGCAGTGTAATGATCAATCAGCTGCATAGATGTAGCAGTCACCTTTCACTCAATCCAAAAGGCAGACGGGGGGCCTGGATAATTCTGCTGGCATACAATAAATTATTTTTAATCCAGGGATTGAGAAAGGTATTCATAAAGAACAATATCTTGCTGGCCTTTCTTCCAAAACTTTGGTTCCTCCTTCCAATAGGTTTGGTTTGTTCAGAGATGCCAACAGGCCATTCTTACCATCCCGGCCTGAGCTGAAGATCACAGTCAGGACCCATAAAATGCTATCGGCATTATTTAAAGCAGGAGTCCACTGAACTCCAAGTCTGGGTGAAGGGGGAAAAGCACGGGCATTTGGGTTTGCCCACATTATGGCTGAGGAGGAGCTTCTCGGACAAGGCCTCCTGGTGTTCTTGGTGGAGAAACACCTCAATGATTACCTCCAAACGTTCTCTGCTGCTGGAAGGGATGATTTATGAATTCCTCATTGGCAAACGAGCCCCCTCATCATCTCCAGATTTGTATCACTGATGTCCAGAAACCGGGAAGTCAAATTAAAGTCCGAAATTTTTAATGGGCTAATTTACTTAAAGGAGGTAACATAATTTAATAAAGCTGAAATTTAAAAATGCACATGCGATCCTTGGTTTCAGAAGTAGAGGCATCAAGAGTGAAAACAAGATGGTGATGCTAAACCTCTAAATCACTGGTTAGGACTCAGTTGGGATACTGACGTTTAAACTCCCCAAAGACAGGGTTTGGTTAAGGTGTTTAAAATGTTTAAGCCTCAAAATTCAGTTTTGCAATGCCCATCTTTCTTTTTTTTCATAAATTTAGAGTACCCAATGATTTTTTTTTCCAATTAAGGGCCAATTTAACATGGCCAATCCACCTAACCTGCGCATTTTGGGGTTTTGGGGGAGAAATCCTCGCAGACACGGGGAGAATGTGCAAACTCCACAAAGACAGTGACCGGGGCCGGGATCGAACCCGGGTCCTCAGCGGCGTAGGCAGCAGTGCTAACCACTGTGCCACCGTGCCACTCTGATGCCCATCTTTCTGTTATTGTGTTCAAAATGACGGCTGTGCCACACAAAGACATTCACACTGTTGGCCACACAGAATGTAGTTTTGATGAGGACCTTAGCGTGAGCCAGAAGAGCTTGAGACAGAAATATGCAGAGTGGGTCAATGGAGATGCCAGTCAGCATGCAACTCTGACTTGATGGTAGGGAGGCCATTTTTCATCATAATGATCCACTCTTAACCGCACACAGCTGAACGTGCATTCACACAAACACACATATGCACACATGCTATTTAAAAGGGACATCCTCTACTTTCAGGTTAGTTCCTTATTAATTTATTCTGGACCTGGGCATGGCGGCGCAGTGGTTAGCACTGCTGACTACAGCGCTGAGGTCCAAGGTTCGATCCCGGCCCCGGTCACTGTCTGTGTGGAGTTTGCACATTTTCCCCGTGTCTGCGTGGGTTTCACCCACACAACCCAAAGATGTGCAAGTTAGGTGGATTGGCCACGCTATATTGCCCCTTAATTGGAAAAAAAGTAATTGGGTATTATTAATTATTCTGGACATGGCGGAGTTTGCAGAAGATCTGTGAGTTTTCTGCTGCTGTTTAAAGTTGGTGAAGTCGGTTTTAAACCAGCTCAGGCCACTTTCTCTCAGTCATGTGTGCTGCGGTTACCAACGCCACCCACTCTCTTTGGCTTCCAACATGAGAGAGAATGAGCAGCGGAAGCAGCTCTGCGAGAGAGGTTTGAAGAGGAGATAGGAAAGAAGGGGCTCATACACTCTCAGAAAGAAGCAAAGTCTTTCGAGGAGCTTCAAGCAGCAATTCTCTGACCTCAACTTCAGCAAGAAATGGTAGGCATAATTTTATCATGCTTATGGAAAGCTGCGACCTGTTGCAGACGGAACTACAACAGCAATCCAGCAGAATGTGAAGGTGGACATGGCCAACAGCTTCTCTGCATCAGGAACTTTCCAGGTTGAAGCAGCAGTGTCGCTAACATCGCCCACCACTGTATAAAATCTAACAGCGTCCATTGCTGCTAACGTCATCCACTGCTGTATAATAACTAACATCATCTACTGCTGTATAACATCTAATAGCGTCCATTGCTGCTAACATCATCCACTGTTGTAGAACATGAAACTTCATCCACTGCTGTATAACATCGAACATCATCCACTGCTGTGTAACATCTAACATCATCCACTGTTGTAGAATATCTATCTTCATCCACTGCTGTGTAACATCAAACATCATCCACTGCTGTATACATCTAACATCATCCATTGCTGCTAATATCATCCACTGCTGTATAACATCTAATATCATCCATTGCTGCTAACAACATCCACTGCTGTATAACATCTAATATCATCCATTGCCGCTAACATCATCCATTGCTACATAACATCAAATATCATCCACTGCTGTATAACATCGAACATCATCCACTGTTGTAGAACATCGAACATCATCCACTGCTGTATAACATCTAATGTGGTGAACGTTTTGCAGTAACCATTCACCATGTATATAACTGTATCACGCTGTTGCCCATGTGGGCTCCACCTATGGACCATTGTAAGGTATTACCTGTAATGTATCATGTTGGTGCCTTGTGGGTACCGCCCCTGGCTCCACCCCTTGAGGGGAGGTATAAAGAGCAGTTGCCCTGTAGGCGGCCCTCACTAGCAGACCAGTCGCAGGCAGGCACTGTTCTAGTTGATTAATGCCACAGTTTACTTCTACTCCTGGTTTTGTGTGAATTGATGGTCGCATCAATTTAATCGACTACAACGCCACTATAGAATCGGCCCTCAAACCTGACAGATTGGAACTCGATCCGCAGGCCGCGGAGGCGAAAGGGATTTTTTCTGCACTGGCTCCGCTGTTTCAAGGCCTACCTCGCCGCCTCCTCCTCGCCTTCCGTCACCAACGAACAGAAGCTGAGTCTCCTCCACGCCCGGGTGAGCCATCACATCTCTGTTCAACTCGAGGAAGCCTCCACTTACGCAGACGCCCTCGCAATGCTACAGCGCCTCTATGTAAAGCCAGTGAACGAGGTAAACGCGCGGCATCTCCTCACTACTTGCCGCCAGCGCCCCAGGGAATCGCTGGAAGAGTACCGGCACAACCTCAAAGTCCTTGCAAGAAGTTGCAATTACCAGGCCTTTACGACTACTCAACATATGGATCTCGCCGTCCGGGACACCTACGTGGCTGGAGTCAGGTCCAACTATGTGAGACAGCGCCTACTCGAAAAAGGTGCCCTGGACCTGGAAGAGACGGTAAAATTAGCCTCCTCTCTAGAGCCTCTCTTCCAAAGCCTTAACGCGTTCCCGTCCGATCACGGAACCCCCTCGTGGACCCCGACCAAAGAGTAACCCAGGCCTGTGCCGCGCGGCTGCCCGCCCACCATGGGGGCCTACCCTGTTATTTCTGCGGCCAGCATCAACACCTCAGGCAGCGCTGCCCGGCCTGTAATGCGAACTAAACGACTGCGGAAGAAAAGGACATTTTGCTGAAGTTTGCCTGGCCAGGTCCAAAAATCTAAATCGCAAGCCGACCCTCAGACTCACAGGCCCGCAGATCCCGCAGTGTGGCAGTGTGTCTGCCGGCTCCGCCCTCGCCCCCCCCGGATGTGTCATCAGCCTCATGTTGTCCGTGGGGGCAGCCATCTTCCACCCCACCCAACATGGGCGACCGACGGAGGTGGCCATCTTGGCCATCCTCGCCCACGCGGCCCACCACGTGCGATTCCTGGGGGCTGCCATCTTGGACTCACTGCCCAGCACGTGCGACCGACGGGGGCTGCCATCTCGGCCGCCATCTGCAACGCCGCCCGACACGTGCAGCCGACGGGGGCAGCCATCTTGGGACCACCCCAGCATCTCCGACCACGCCGGCTACCCGCAACTCAGCGCGGTCCCTTGACTAGTCGCGACCCAAACACCTCCGGAGCTCCATGATGACCGTCCGGGTAAATGGACACGAAACGCCCTGCCTGTTCGACTCCAGGAGCACGGAGAGCTTCATTCATCCAGACACGGTTAGATGCTGCTCGCTCTCAATCTTCCTGGCATATCAAACCATCTCCCTTGCTTCTGGGTCGCACTCGGTGCAGATCTAGGGGTGCACTACTGCAACCCTCGCAATACAGGGTGCCGAGTACGCCGATTTTAAGTTATATGTACTCCCCGACCTCTGCGCTCCTTTCTTGTTGGGACTGGACTTCCAGTGTAACCTCAGGAGACTAACTCTGAAGTTCGGCGAGCCCCTACCCCCACTCACCGTATGTAGCCTCGCGGGCACCATACACCATAAAGGTCCAGGGCACCTTTTTCGAGTAAAAGTCGACCCTCCCCCGCTCTTCGCAAATCTCACCGCCGAATATAAACCAGTCGCCACCAGAAGCAGGCGGTACAGCATACAGGTTAGGACTTTTATCAGGTCCGAGGTCCAGCGCCTCTTGCGGGTGGGAATCATCGAGGCCAGCAATAGCCCCTGGAGAGCTCAGGTGGTGGTCGTCAGGACCGGGGAAAAGAACCGGATGGTTGTAGATTACAGCCAAACCATAAACCAGTACACGCACCTCGATGCGTACCCCCTTCCCCGGATCACAGACATGGTTAACTAGATCGCACACTACCGGGTGTTCTCAACGGTAGATCTGAAGTCTGCATACCACCAGCTCCCAATCCGCCCGGGGGACCGCCACTACACGGCTTTTGCGGCAGATGGCCGGCTCTTCCACCTCCTCCGGGTCCCCTTTGGCGTCACAAACAGGGTCTCGGTCTTCCAAAGAACGATGGACCGAATGGTGGAGCAGTACTGGCTGCGGGCCACATTTCCGTACTTGGACAACGTCACCATCTGCGGCCATGATCAGCAGGACCACGATGCAAACCTCTAGAGATTTCGCCAAACCGCCCGAACCCTTAACCTCACTTACAACAAGGAGAAATGCGTTTTCCGCACAACCAGACTAGCCATCCTCGGATACGTCGTGGAAAACGGGGTTCTAGGACCCAAGCCCCACCATATGCGCCCCGTCCTGCAACTACCCCTTCCCCACTGCCCCAAGGCCCTGAAAAGGTGCCTCGGGTTCTTTTCTTATTACGCCCAGTGGGTCCCCAACAATGCTGACAAAGCCCGCCCACTAATCAAGGCCACCATCTTCCCACTGGCGGCTGAGATCCGCCAGGCCTTCAGTTACATCAAGGCGTATATCGCCAAAGCCGCAATGCGCGCGGTGGACGGGTCCGTCCCCTTCCAGGTGGAGAGCGACGCATCAGAGGTCGCCCTCGCCACTACCCTCAATCAGGCAGGCAGGCCAGTAGCATTTTTTTCACGAACCCTCTCCACCTCCGAAATTCGACACTCCTCAGTCGAAAAGGAAACCCAAGCCATCGTGGAAGCCGTGCGACACTGGAGGCACTACCTCGCTGGTAGGAGGTTTACCCTCGTCACTGACCAATGATCGGTAGCCTTCATGTTTGATAATACGCTGCGGGGCAAGATCAAGAATGATAAGATCTTGAGGTGGAGGATCGAACTCTCCATCTATAACTACGATATAGTATATCGTCCTGGGAATCTCAACGAGCCCCCAGGTGCCCTGTCCCGCTGCACATGCGCCAGCGCGCAAGATGACCGACTACGGGCTATCCACGATGACCTCTGCCACCCGGGGGTCACCCGGCTTCTCCACTACATCAAGGCCCACAACCTGCCCTACTCCACTGAGGAGGTCAGAGCCATGACCAGGGACTGCCCAATCTGTGCGGAGTGTATGCCGCACTTCTATCGACCGGATAAAGCCCACCTGGTAAAGGCATTCTGGCCCTTTGAGCGCCTCAATATCGATTTCAAAGGGCCCCTCCCTCCACCAACCGCAACACATATTTCCTCAGCATCATCGACGAGTTCTCCCGCTTCCCCTTTGCAATCCCTTGCCTCGACATGACCGCGGCCACCGTCATTTCAGCCCTACATACTGTCTTCACCCTATTTGGTTTCCCCACGTACATTCACAGTGACCGGGGCTCGTCATTCATGAGCGACAAACTGCATCAGTACCTGCTCAGTAAGGGCATCGCTTCGAGCAGGACTACCAGTTATAACCCCAGGGGAAACGGGCAGGTGGAGAGGGAGAACGCGATGGTCTGGAAGACCTTCTTTCTGGCCCTACGGTCTAGGAATCTCCCAGTCCCCCACTGGCAGGAGGTCCTCCCCGACGCACTCCACTCTATTAGGTCCCTCCTTTGCACGGCCACAAATGAGACCCGTCATGACCGTCTATTTGTTTTTCCCAGGAAATCCACCTCCGGGGCCTCGCTTCCGCCCTGGCTGAAGACACAGGGGCCCGTCCTACTCCGCAAACACGTCAGGAGCCATAAGTCCGGCCCCCTGGTTGAGAGGGTCCAAATCCTACACACCAACCTCCAGTATGCATAGATTGAACACCCCGACGGCCGACAGGATACGGTCTCCCTCCGGGACCTGGCACCCACGGGTTCCACTACCACCGCCACCCCAACATACCCCGCCCAACCTACGCTGACCAGCGCCCCTGCCCATACATGGCACCCGCACCCCCTCCCGCCCTCCATTCCCCCTTCACCGACCCACAGGAATGAAGCTCCTGAAGACACGCTCCCGGAGTCCACATCTGTACCCACACCGGCGACTTCACTACCCATGCCAGCACAGATGAGATCGACACCAGGGCCAGCTGCGATACCAGAGCTTCGGCGATTACAGCGCACGATCCGTGCGCCCGACAGGCTGAACTTATGAACCCTTCACCCCCACCGGACTTCATTTTTTAACGGGGTGAATGTGGTGAACGTTTTGCAGTAACCATTCACCATGTATATAACTGTATCACGCTGTTGCCCATATGGGCTCCACCTATGGACCATTTAAAGGTATTACCTGTAATGTATCATGTTGGTGCCTTGTGGGCTCCGCCCCTGGCTCCACCCCTTGAGGGGAGGTATAAAGAGCAGTAGCCCTGTAGGCGGCCCTCACTATCAACCAGTCGCAGGCAGACACTGTTCTAGTTGATTAAAGCCACAGTTTACTTCTACTCCTGGTTTCGTGTGAATTGATCTAACATCATCCATTGCTGCTAACATCATCCACTGCTGTATAATAACTAACATCATCACCTGCTGTATAACATCAAACAACATCCACTACTGTATAACATCTAACATCATCCACTGCTGTATATAATCTAATATCATCCAATGCCGCTAACATCATCCACTGCTGTATAATATCTAACATCTACTGCTGTATAACATCGAACATCATCCACAGCTGTGTAACAACAAACATCATCCACTGCTGTACAACATCAAACATCATCCACTGCTTTATAAAATCTAACATTATCCACTGCTGTATAAAATCTGACATCATCCAGTGCTGTAGAATATCTGACACCATCCACTGCTGTATAGCATCCAACATCATCCATTGCTGTATAAAGTCTAACATCATCCACTGCTGTATAAAATCAAACATCATACACTGTTGTATAACATCTAACATTGTCCACTGCTGAATAACATCGAACATCATCCACTGCTGTATAACATCCAACATCATCCTCTGCTGTATAACATCTAACATAATCCACTGCTGTATAACAACGAACATCATCCACTGCTGTATAACATCCAACATCAGCCACTGCTGCAATCATAATAATAATCTTTATTATTGTCACAAGTTGGTTTACATTAACACTGCATGTTACTCTGAAAAGCCCCTAGTTGCCACACTCCGGCACCTGTTTGGGTACACTGAGGGAGAATTCAGAATGTCCAAATTACCGAGCAGTACAACATTCGGGACTTGTGGGAGGAAACCTGAGCACCCGGAGGAAACCCACGCAGACGCGAGCAGAATGTGCAGACGACACTGCACAGACAGTGACCCAAATCGGGAATTGAACCTGGGAACCTGGCGCTGAGAAGCAACAGTGCTAACCACTGTGCTACCATGCTGCTATATAACATCGAACATCATCATTTGTTGTCTAACATCAAACATCATCCACTGCTGTATAACATCCAACATCACCCACTGCTGTATAACCTCCAACATCATCCACTGCTGTATAACATCCAACATCATCCACTGCTGTATAACCTCCAACATCATCCACTGCTGTATTACATCTAACAACACCAACTGCGGTATAACATTGAACATCATCCATCGCTGTAGAACATGTAACATAATCCACTGCTGTATAACATCCAACATCATCCACTCCTATATAATATCTCGCATCAACCACTGTTGTACAACAAACATCATCCACTGTGTATGAAATGTGACATCATCCACTGCTGTAAAACATCAAACGTCATCCACTGCTGTACAACATCCACAATCGTCCACTGCTGTACTATATCTAACATGAACCACTGCTGTCGAACATCCAACACCATCCACTGTGGTTTAACATCGAACATCATCCACTGCTGTATAATATCGAACGCCATACTCTGCTATATTACATTCAAGATAATGCACTGCTGTACAACATCGAATTTCATTCAATGCTATATAAAATCTGGCCTCATCAACTGGTTTTAGCATACTCAACGTCTGTAAAATCGAACATCGTTCACTGCTGTATAACATCTAACATCAGCACCTGCTGTATAACATCTGACATCAGCACCCACTGTGTAACATCTCACATTATCCATTGCTGTATAACATCAAACATCAAACATCACCCACTGCTGTATAACATCTAACATCATCTATTGCTGTATAGCATCAAACATCACCCACTGCTGGATAACATCTAACATAATCCACTGGTGCATTGCCTCCAACATAATTCACTGCTGTATAACATTGAATATTCTCCACTGCTGTACAACATCTAACATCACCCACTGATGTATTACCTCCAACATAATCCACTGCTGTATAACAGCTAACATTATCCACTGCTGTATTACATCTAACATTATCCACTGCGGTGGAACATCTGTCATCATCCACTGCTGTATAACATCTGATACCATAAACGCCTGTACAACATCCAACATCATCCACTGCTGTAGAACATCTAACATTATCACTGCTAATAATAATATTAAAAATAATAATTATCTTTATTATTATTGTCACAGGTAGGCTTACATTAACACTGCAACAAAGTTACTTTGAAAATACCCTAGTCGCGCTGGTCGGGTACACAGAGGGAGAATTCAGAATGTCCAATTCAACTAACAAGCACATCTTTTGGGACTTGTGAGGAAACCGGAACACCCAGAGAAAACCCACGCAGACACGGGGAGAACGTGTAGACTCCGCACAGACAGTGACCCAAACGGGAATCGAATCTGGTACTCTGACGCTGTGAAGAAACAATGCTGACCGCTATATAAAATCTAACATCATCCACTGCTATATAACATCCAATGTCATCCACTGCTGTATTATATCTAACATGAACCACTGCTGTCTAACATCCAATATCATCCACTGCTGTCTAACATCCAATATCATCCACTGCTGTCTAACATCGCCTATTGCTGTATAGCATCAAACATCACCCACTGCTGGATAACATCTAACATAATCCACTGGTGCATTGCCTCCAACATAATTCACTGCAGTATAACATCGAATATTATCCACTGCTGTACAACATCTAACATCACCCACTGGTGTATTACCTCCAACATAAACCACTGCTATCTAACATCCAATATCATCCACTGCTATATAACATCCAACATTATCCACTGCTGAAAAATATTTGATATCATTGATTCCTGTCTAACATCAAACATCATCTACTGGTGGATAGCATCTAACATCACCCACTGGTGCATTGCCTCCAACATAATTCATTGCTGTATTACATTGAATATCATCCACTGCTGTACAACATCTAACATCATCCACTGGTGTATTACCTCCAACATAATCTACTGCTGATAACATCGAACATCATCTACTGCTGTATAACATCTAACATCATCCACTGCTGTACAACATCCAACACAATCCACTGGTATGTTACATCTAACATCAGCCAGTGCTGCAAAACATCCATCCTCACCACTGCTGTACAACATCTAATATCATTCACAGCCGTATAACATCCAATATCACCCAGTGCTGTATGACATCTGACGTCATCCACTGCTGAATAACATCCAACATGATTGACTGCTGTATAAGATCTGGCATCATCCACTGCTGTATCAAATCTCACATCACCCACTGCTGTATAACATCTGACATCATCCATGGCTGTATAACTTCTAACATAATCCACTATTGTATAAAAACTAACATCATCCACTGGTGTTTTGCCTCCAACATCATCCACTGCTGTATAACATCAAATATCATCCACTGCTGTACAACATCTAACATTACCCACTGCTTTATAACCTCCAACATCTTCTACTGTTGCATAACACCCACTGCTGTATAACATCTGACACCATCCACTGCTGTATAACATCTCACACTATCCACTGCTGTATAACATCTGGCATCATCAACTTCTGTATAACATTCAACATCATCCACTGCTGTAGAACCGCCAACATCATCCATTGCTGTATAACAGGCAACATCATCCACTGCTGTATAAAACCAAACATCATACATTGCTGTATAACATCAATAATTGGCCACTGCTGTATAAAATCGAACATCATCCATTGCTGTAAAACATCTGGAATAATCCCCTGCTGTATAACATCCAACATCATGCACTGCTGTATAACATCTGGTATCATCCACTGCTGTATAACATCCAACACAATCCACTGCTGTATTAAATATAACATCATCCACTGGCGTATTGCCTCCAACATAATCCACTGCTATATAACATCAAGTATCATACACTGCTGTACAACATTTAACATCTCCCACTGCTTTAAAACCTCCAACATCTTCCATTACTGTATAACAATTAGCATCATCCACTGTTGTATCACATCTGGCATCATCAACTTCTGCATAACATTCAACATCATCCACTGCTGTGTAACAGCCAACATCACCCACTGCTGTATAAAAACAAACATCATACATTGCGTATAACATCTGAAATCATCCACTGCTGTATAACATTTGATATCATCCACTGCTGTATAATATCGAAAATGAGTCACTGATATATAACATCTGTCATGACCAACTTCTGAATAATGTTCAACATCATCAACTGCTGCATAACATCCAACATTATCCACTGAAGTGTAACATCTAACATCATCATTGCTGTGAAACATCCACCATCACCCACTGTTATATAAAATCTAACATAATTCACTGCTGTACATCATCTAATATCATTCACTACTGTATAAAATCCAACGTCATCCACTGCTTTATAACATCTAACATCATTCACGGCTATATAACATCAAACGCCATTCATTGCTGTATAACATACAACATCATCCACTGCTCTATAACATCTAACACAGGCCGGCACGGTGGTGCAGTGGTTTGCACAGATGGCTCAAGGCGCCGAGGATTCGGGTTTGATGGCAGCTCTGGTTCACTGTCCTTGTGGAGTTTGCACACTCTCCCCATGTCTGCATGGGTCTCATCCCCACAAACTAAAGATGTGTAGGGTAGGTGAATTAGCCACACTAAATTGCCCCTTAAAAAAATAAATAAAATCCAACATCATCCACCGCTGTATAACTTCTCACATCATTCGTTGCTCAATAACATCCAACACCATCCATTGCTGTATAACATCCAACATCATCCACTGCTGTATAACATCCAACATCATCCACTGCTGTGGAAAATCTAACATCAAGCACTGCTGTCTAACATCTCACATCATCCACGACTGTAAAAAATCTAACATCACGCACTGCGATATAACATTTGGCATCATAAACCTCTGTATAACATCTAACCTCATCACTGCTGTATAATATCGAACATCATCCGCTGCTGTTGAACATCGAAAATCATTCACTGCTATATAACATCTAACATCAGGCCAGCACAGTGGCGCAGTGGTTAGCACTGTTGCCTCACACTGTTGAGGACCCGGCTTCGATCCCTGCTCTAGTTCACTGTCAATGTGGAGTTTGCACATTCTCCCCATGTCAGCGCCGTAGGCAGCAGTGCTAACCACTGCACCACCGTGCTGCCCATAACATCATCATTATGGGCGGCACGGGAGCACAGAGGGTAGCACTGTTGCTTCACAGCGCCAGAGTCCCAGGTTTGATTCCCCGCTTGGGCCACTGTCTGTGCGGAATCCGCACGTTCTTCTTGTGTCTGCGTGAGTTTCCTCTGGGTGCTCCGGATACCTCCCACAAGTCCTGAAAGACGTGCTGTTAGGTGAATTGGACATTCTGAATTCTCCCTCAGTATACCCGAACAGGTGCCGGAATGTGGCGACCAGGAGCTTTTCACAGTAACTTCATTGCAATGTTAATGTAAGCCTACTTATGTGAATAAAGATTATTTTTTAAAAATTAAATCCACTTCTGTATAACATTGACCATCATCCACTGCATAACATCCAACAACATCCACTGAAGTCTAACATCTCACATCATCCACTTCTGAATAACATCTCACATCATTCACTGCTGTGTAACATCCAATATCAGCCACTGCTGTATAACATCTGATACCATAAACATCTGTATATAACATCTAACATAATCACTCCTGTATAACAGCTAACATCATCCGCTGCTGTATAACATCTAACATTATCCACTGCTGTATAACATGTGGGGCGTCATTCTCCGCCGGCGGGAGTCTCCGTTATGCCGGCACCGGGGGGTTTCCCGACGGCGTGGGGCTGCCCCACAATGGGAAACCCCATTGACCGGCCGGTGTTACGGAGACTCCCTCCGGCCGGTCAGCGCAGAAATGTGGCGGGGCGGGTAGGAGAATTTCGCCCGTGATGTCATTCACTGCTATATAAGGTCTAACATCATTCATTTATGTGGACCATCTAACATTATCCATTGCTAATAATAATATTAAAAATAAAAATAATCTTTATTATTATTGTCACAAGTAGGCTTACATTAACACTGCAATGAAGTTACTGTGAAAAGCCCCTCGTCGCCACACTCTGATGCCTGTTTGATTACACATGGGAGAATTCAGAATGTCCAATTCACCTAACAAGCACATCTTTCGGGACTAGTGGGAGGAAACCGGAGGACCTGGAGGAAACCCACACATACACAGTGAAAACGTGCAGACCCCGCACAGACAATGAACAAAGCGAGAACCACACCTGGGGCCCTGACGCTGTGAAGCAACAGTGCCAACCACGATATAAAATCTAACACCATCCACTGCTGTATAACATCCAACATCATTCACTGCTGTACAACATCAAACATCATCCACTGCTGTGTAACATCCAACATCACCAACTGCTGAAAAACATCTGAAAGCATTGATTGCTGTATAACATCAAACATCATCCACTGCTGTATAACATTGAATATTATCCACTGCTGTACAACATTTAACATCACCCACTAATGTATTACCTCGAACATAATCCACTGCTGAATAACAGCTAACATCATCCACTGCTGGATAATATCTAACATCATCCACTGCTATGTTACATCTAACATCTTCAATTGCTGCAGAACATCTAACATCTTCCACTGCTGTATAACATCTAACATTATCCACTGCTGTATAGCATCTCACATCATCCACTACTGCACAATATCAATAAGCATTCACTGTCGCACAACATCCAACATCATTCACAGCTCTATGACATCTGACATCAGCCACTGCTGTATAACATCCCACATTGTCCACTGTATAACATCTGGCATCATCCACTGCTGTATAACATCTGGCATCATCCACTGCTGTATAACATCTGGCATCATCCACTGCTGTATAACATCTGGCATCATCCACTGCTGTATAACATCTGGCATCATCCACTGCTGTATAACATCTAACATCATCCACTGGTGTATTACATCAAGCATCAACCACTGCTGTATGACACCTAACATCTTCCATTGCTGTCGAACATCTGACATAATTCACTGTTGTATAACATCCAGCGTCATCCACTGCTGTGTAAGATCTAACATCATTCACTGCAGTATAAGATCCAACAACATCCACTGCTGCATAAAATCGAACATCATCCTCTGCTGTATAACATCTAACATCAACCACTGCTGTAGAACTTCTGACATTAATCACTGCAGTATAACACCTAACATCTTCCATTGCTATAGAACATCTAACATCATCCACTGCTGTATAGCATCTCATATAATCTATATTAGTGTTACAAGTAGGCTTATATTAAAACTGCAATGACATAACTGTGAAACATCCAAGATCATTCTCAGCTGTGTAACATCCAACATCATCCACTGTATAACATACAACATCATCCACTGCTATATAAAATCTAACATTGTCCACTGCTGTGTAACATCTGACATCATACACCTCGGTATTGCACCAAACATCATACACTGCTGTATAATATCAAACGTCATCCACTGCTGTGTAACATCTGACATCACCCAATTCATTAATTCCAATAAAAGCACAATTTAGCGTGGCCAATCCACCTAGCCTGCACATCTTTCGGTAGTGGGGGCGAAACCCACGGAAACACAGGGAAAATGTGCAAACTCCGCACAATGACCCAGAGGTGGCATCGAACCTGGGATCTCGGCGCCGTGAGGTAGCAGTGCTAACCATTGCACCACCGTGTTGCCCTACTGCTGTACAATATCTAACATCATCCACTGCTGAATAACATCTAACATCATCCACTGCTGTATAACATCTAGCAACATCCACTGCTGTAGATCATGACATCAGCCACTGCTGTATAACAATTCACATCATCCACTGCTGTATAACAATTCACATCATCCACTGCTGTATAACAATTCACATCATCCACTGCTGTATATAACAGCTAACGTTTTCCATTGCTATAGAACATCTAACGTCATTCATTGCTGTCAAACATCACACATCATCCACTGCTGTATAACATTCAACATCATCCAAATGCTGTATAACATCAACATCACCAGTGCTGCATAATATCTAACATCATCCACTGCTATATTGCATCTAACATCTTCCATTGCTATAGAGCACCTGACATCAGTCACTGCTGTCAAACATCTAACATCATCCACTGCTGTATAACATTTGACATCATCGACTGTTGTATAACATTTGACATCATCGACTGTTGTATAACATTTGACATCATCCATTGCTGTATAACATTTGACATCATTGACTGTTGTATAACATTTGACATCATCCACTGCTGTATAACATTTGACATCAGCCACTGCTGTATAACATGTGATATCATCCACTGCTGTATTACATTTGACATCATTGACTGTTGTATAACATTTGACATCATCCACTGCTGTATAACATTTGACATCATCGACTGTTGTATAACATTTGACATCATCCACTGCTGTATCACATCTGACATCAGCCACTGCTGTATAACATGTGATATCATCCACTGCTGTATAACATCCAACATCATCCACTGCTGTATCACATCTGACATCAGCCACTGCTGTATAACATCCAACGTCATCCACTGCTGTATCACATCTGACATCAGCCACTGCTGTATAACATCCAACATCATCCACTGCTGTATCACATCTGACATCAGCCACTGCTGTATAACATCTAACATCAAACATCATCCACTGCTGTATAACATCAAACATCATCCACTGCTGTATCACATCTGACATCATCCACTGTTGTAGAACATCTAACATTGTCCACTGCTGTATAACATCTGAAGTCATCCACTGCTGTCTAACATCGAACATCTTTCTGCTGGCTGATCGACTTCCACAGTCGGAGAGAGGTTTGAGATATTCCTGCAAAAAATGGTATTTTTGCAGGGGACCTGCTTCGGTCACTGTATCACACATCTTCAGTGTGGAAGATTTTCAGTTGCTTCTTTCTCATAGCACACACACACAGACTAATAGACAAACACCAGCAGGCTACTAACAAGCAGGCTTTTAACCCCATCCCATGTACATTCCAAGTGCAGACCCCAAGTACACTAGTCTCGTCTCGGCCATTATACCCAGGGTATTTGGATGAGATGGCCATTAGGTTCCTTTGTCTTTACCAGAGATGGTAACCAGTCTTTAGGTACTGTACATTCTCAACGATCTTTGGAGTTTGTTTCCATTTTAAAAGATAAAATTCAAGTCTTTCTGAAAATTCCAATGGATATTTCTGTGTATAATTCCATGGATTTGTTCCCATTCATCATGACATTTCCCTTCCTCATGGAATGAAATGAGATTAATTTTCATTTTGTTACAAAAAGGAAGAACAAAACTTACAAAACACTTCCTCGCACACACATTCATTGTCTTTGCAATGGTCAATTTTATATCCTCTCAATCCTAACTGGGCTTCTTTAAGTTCTGGACCCGGCATCCACAATCACATTCGATTTCCCAGGAATCAGGGTGATTATGGTGGTACAGTTGGAGGAATGAACTCCAACGTAATAGTCTGGCATTCTGGGTCTTAAACTGTTCCACAAAAATTAATGGATTGTGGTCGGTATAAATTGTGGTCACCCTGTACCCATTTCGGACATATATCTCAAAGTGTTTTGAGAGCCAATAACAAGCCAATGGTTTCCTTCTCCATTGTGAAATATTATTTTGAATGCTTGTTGAGCTTTTTAAAGAAGTACCCGGACTGGTGTCTCTATTCCGTATTCGTCCTGGACGTAACAGCTCCCACCCGATGTCACATGGATCAATGGCTACTTTCAATGCTTGGTTCAAAAGTGGAGCTGCGAGCACAGTTCCACCAAATAAAATGGCCGTCAGCTTTTTGCAAGCTGTCTGGCATTTCTCAGTCCATACTACCTTTGTTTTTTTCTGTAATAGGTATGTCAGCAGGGCAGCTATGGTAGCATTGTGGATAGGGCAATTGCTTCACAGCTCCAGGGTCCCAGGTTTGATTCCGGCTTGGGTCACTGTCTGTGCGGAGTCTGCACATCCTCCCCGTGTGTGCGTGGGTTTCCTCCGGGTGCTCCGGTTTCCTCCCACAGTCCAAAGATGTGCAGGTTAGGTGGATTGGCCATGATAAATTGCCCTTAGTGTCCAAAATTACCCTTAGTGTTGGGTGGGGTTACTGGGTTATGGGGATAGGGTGGAGGTGTTGACCTTGGGTGGGGTGCTCTTTCCAAGAGCCGGTGCAGACTCGATGGGCCGAATGGCCTCCTTCTGCACTGTAAATTCTATGATCTAATGTTTGGACGAACTGGCATAGAACTCACACATCCCCAAGAACCTCATAATTTCCCGTTTTGTGGTGAGAATGGGGAACTGGGTTACAGCTTGTACCTTGGCAGCCCTGGGCAGTATCTATCCTTGATCCACTATGTGTCCTGGATAGGGCTCTTTGGCTTTAGTGAACTTGCTCTTTGCAAGATTGATCACTACGTCAATTGACTGTACTCTCAGGAAGAGCGCTTCCAGTTGCTCTACATGAGTTTCTCAAGTGTCCATAAGACCATAAGATGTAAGAGCAGAAGTAGGCCATTAGGCCCATCAAGTCTGCACCACCATTCAATGAGATCATGACTGATCTGATATAATTCTCAACTCCACTTTCCCACCTTATCCCCATAAACCTTGATTCACTAACTAAAAATCTGTCTACCTCATCCTTGAACATACATAACAACCCAGCCTCTACAGCTCTCTGTGGTAAAGAATTCCACAGATTCACTACCCTCTTGATAGAAGGAATTTTTCCTCATCTCTGTTTTAAATGGGCGACCCCTTAATCTGAGATTATGCCCTCTGGTCTTAGACACTCCCACAAGCAGCACGGTAGCACAAGTGATTAGCACTGTGGCTTCACAGTGCCAGGGTCCCAGGTTCCCTGCTGGGTCACTGTCTGTGCACGTTCTCCCCATGTCTGCGTGGGTTTCCTCCAGGTGCTCCGGTTTCCTCCCACAGTCCAAAGAGGTGCAGGTTAGGTGGATTGGCCGTGATAAATTGCCCTTAGTGTCCAAAAAAATGGTTGGATGGGGTTATTGGGTTACTGGAATAGTGTGGAAGTGAGGGCTTAAGTGGGTCAGTGCAGATTTGATGGGCCGAATGGCCTCCTGCACTGTATGTTCTTAAAAAAAAGGGGTAACAACCTCTCAGCATCTACCCTGCCAAGCCTCCTGAGAATCCTATATGCCTAAATAAGGTTCTTCTCATTCTTCTAAACTCCAACGAGTACAGACCCAACCTATTCAACCTATCTTCATAAGAAAATCCCTCCATACCTGGGATCAACCTATTGAACCTTCTTTGGGCTGCCTCCAACGTCAATGTCACTTGGAGGTCGTCCAGGTACACTACGCAATTGGACAAGCCCATCATTATCTGAATTGCCTTTGGAAGGTAGCTGTGGCATTTTGGAGTCCCAACTGTCTGGAGTCACAAGTGGAGATGTTTCTTCATGCAGGTCGTCAAGGGAACCTACCAGTATCCCTTGAGCTCCCATTGTGATATAGGCGGCTTTTCCTACCCTATCTGTGCAGCCGGGGTATCAGGTAGGAATCAGCTCAGGTCACTGCATTAACATTTCAGTAGTCAGTGCAGAACCTTGTGGAGCCATTTAGCTTTGGCATGAGCACAACTGGGGTGTTCCAGCTACTGTTATTAGGCTTTATCAGTTGGTGCTCCAGCATGTAGTTAATCTCCTCCCGGACCTGGGCTAGCTTTGCTGGGCCAAGGCAGTAGGGATGTTGCCTTATGGGAGGAGCTCTCCAACCTCTACATCATGTGTGGCGATCTGCGTCCAATTCATCCCCACTGTTACCCTCATCCTCCCGGTCAGTGACAATGGGACAGACCGTTACTTGCTTGTCCCCTTCTCGACTGTGATATTGCTTTAACATGTTGACATGACACAGCCTTTGCTTTTTGCACCGATTGGGGGAAGTTCACTTCCCCAAGCTTCCTTGCTACTTTGCACGGGCCTAGAACTGGGCTTGCAAGGGTTCACCTGGTATGACTCTCCATGCTGAAAGGTTCAGGCCCTGGCGTGTTTGTCTGCCTGGTCTTTCATAGCTGTCTGGGAGATTTTCAAGTGTTCTCAGGCCACCTCACAAGCTCTCATGAGCCGCTCCCGGAACATGGTTACATCATCTAACATGGAGAGCTCGTTCTTCTGCTCCAGGAACCTTTCTTGATTAGTTTCAGAAACCCTCGCACTCGGTGCCCGTAAACTAATCCAAACACAGTAAGACTGATTGGCTAAGTCCCGGTTGCAAACAAAAGGAAACCTAGTCCTTTATCCCAGTCATGGGGGTACTCATGGCAGTATGCCCGGATCATTTTTTCAGGGTTTAGTGGTACCATTCTAGCAAACACTGCATCTGCAGGTGATATGCTGAAAGCTTCAGGTAGGTCACACCCAGGTTACCCTTGCCCTTGACCTGCTGGAATCTCTTGGGCATGAAATTTGACCCCTGATCCAACTGGATCTCAGTAGGAAGACCATACCTGGTAAAGAATTGGTTCAGTTCCCTCACCACTGTTTTGGTAGATATGGTTCTCAGAGGAACAGCCTCTGGAAAATGGTCAGGATATACGCGTGGTCCCTTTTGTTTTGCACAGGGGTCCCACACAGTCCACTAGCTACTTGCTGAATGGTACCTCAAAGATGGCATAGTAATGATAGATGCAGGTTGTACTGTTCAAAGAAAGGAGGCAACCAACATGTCTCCTTTCCGGCTGGGCTGTCTTTGATTGACTCAATCCACTGCAATACCAGTGAACATTACCCCACCGCGTTTGATATCAAGGCAGCATTTGATCGAGTATGGCATCAAGGAGCCCTAAGCAAAACTGAAGTCAATGGGAATCAGGGAAGCAATACTCTGCTGGTTGGAATCATATCTAGCACAAAGGAAGATGATTGTGGTTGTTGGAGGTCAATCATCTCAGGGGAGTTCCCTAGGGTAGTGTCCCAGCCCCATCCATCTTCAACTGCTTTATCAAAGATCTTTCCACCTTAAGTCCAGAGTGGGGATGTTTGCTGATAATTGCACAATGCTCAGCACCATTTGCAACTCCTCCGATGCTGAAACAGTCTTTTGTCCAAAAGTTTTGAACCACATTAAAGCTTGGACTGAAAAGCGATAAGCAACATTCGCGCCACACAGGTGCTGGGCAATGATCATCTCCAACAAGAGAGAATTAATCATTGTTCCTTGACATTCCATTCAAAGGCATTACCATTATTGAATCCACTACTATTATCATTTACCAGAACCTGAATAGGACTAACCATATAAATATTGTGGCTACAAAAGCAAGTCAGAGAGGCTGGAAATCCTGTAGTGAGTAACTCACCTCCTGAATCCACAAAGCCTGTCCAATATGTACCATGCACAGGTCAGCATTGTGATGGAATACTCACCATTTTCCTGGATGACTGCAGCACCAACAATACGCAAGAAGCTCAAGGTGAAAGCAACTCGCTTGATTGGCACCTCATCCACAAACATTCACTCCTCCACCACCACAGTGGCAGCCATGCGTACCATCTACAAGATGCACTGCAGGAACTCACTGCAGGAACTCACCAAGGCTCCTTTGGCAGCACCTTCCAAACACACGATGGCATTCATCAAGAAGGACAAGGGCAGCAGATACATGGGAAACACCACCACCTAGACGTTGCCCTCCAAATCACTCCCCATCCTGACTTGGCAATATATATCCATTCCTTCACTGGCGCTAGGTCAAAATCCTGGAATTCCCTCCCTAAAAGCACTGTGGCTGTACCGACAAGGAGGCAGCTCATCACAAGGGCAATTAGGAATGAGCAATTAATGCTCTAGCCAGAGATGCCCACATCCCATGAATGGATTTTTAAAAACTTGCCCCTTCTGCAAACTTATCTTCTCCCTGTTAATGGCCATTACAGTTTCTTCTGGGCCACAATGTTTAATAAAGAAATCCAATCCAAACCGATTTACAATCGCCAGCTAATCACCTCTTGTGCATTCCTATAGTGCCTGTCTTTCACACTTTTGATGGTCAAGTGCCCCAGAGCCGTATTAGCCCAATGATTGCAGCATGGCAACCACATGATTTTCAAATGGCCTTGGAGGAAAAGCAAGCAGCATTGAGCATTGAAGATGTAGCTTTGGACTGCACCGACGTCCTGCAGGCAGCAGTCTGTGATGGTGGACAGACAAGAACAGGAGAACTGGGCGAGTGGCAATGGTGGGAGAGCAAAAGCTGTCATGCTGACAGGCTCATGCTCCACAAAGCCACTGCCACTCCCCCCCAAGGTTGGCATCTCAGCAATCCAAATAATCAGCTCAAACACAGATTGCCGGACTGCTGTGAGCACCTACAAGGATCTACCATTGAGCATGTTGGCCCCTGTCAAAGTTCACATGACAGCACATTGAAATTTCAGTCCGGGATTTCACTGTGGCAGTGAGGCAGTGGCTGGTTGCTGCTTGTGTTCCAATGGAAGGTGAGTCATCGGCCATCAGACACTGCATCATGGTTGATCCACAAGCGTTCTCACTGAGTTGGCCACAACATGCATGCTTGAAGGGGTGGGTTCCATTCTCTGTATGCCAAGTTGGTGCTGACTTTGCTGTGCTTCTTGATAGTGACAACCAGCTTTCTGGCAGGTCTGTCAATAAACCAAGCAATTCTTTGTACATAACCGTTGCTTTGTTTTGTGTGCTGTCCCACTGATGTCCACTACCACATCCACAACAGCAGGTCTGATACCTGCAGACCCCTTTCCCCCTGCTCTAGCACACATCACCTGCAGATCCTGCCCCTATACTACCCCCTAAGGCATCCTTCCTCAAACTAGTTCATCTGAAAAACCTTTAGGCAGGGCCAAAGGCCCTTTGGACCGTCTCCTAATCCTGCCCCACCCGCTTCCACCTACCAAATCAAAAAAACTAATTGGAATTAATGAGAGCTGATGGAAACTATAAATATTTTGCTGACTTTCTGACGAAATGTAATAAATTTATGTGTATTAATTATTTTTATAAATGTAAGTAAATTATTAATTCATGCCAGAAACAAAAGTATAGACATTTTCACATTACAAACATCAATACTACAGAGAACACGATGATTTGAAATGTTCCGGTGCATTATAAAATTATCACAAACATCTTCTTCAGGGAAATTAATGCTGATCTCACATCTATATTAATCAAACAAAATATACAGATGTATAAATGTTGCTTATAAACCGATATTGTTGTTGCTTGCTTATGATAACATGTACACACAAGAATCGACCTGATTGTATAGCGCCACATGATTAGTGGGGATGAGTATTCCAAACTGTTCTTTCTCATGACGTTGGCCATGATCTTGCCCGTCAGTGACTTGCATTTTGGACGATACTATGAACCTTCTGGAGCACCCTCACGGGCTACACTTCAGGAACCCCTGCTCTAAAGTGTGCACAGTACCAGTTTCTGGCTGCGAGAGAGAGGTCAAGTGAGGGTGTTTTATCTTCCCCTTGCACTTTATGGCCCTGCCCCACTGCCTGTCTGGGTGGCACTTCTTGGGGTATCTAAATGAAGAAAGACACAAGAGTGGGGTTGCGGTGAGGAGACTGGTTAAAGCGAGAGGTGCTGCTGACAACATGGGCTGCTGGTAAATCTGAAGAGATTATGAGATGGGTGGGGGGGGGGGGGATGTGAGAAGGAGGATTAGATAGGAAGAGTCTGTCACCTTCAATTCTTCCAGCATCGCCACTGGGCACAGTATCAGTCTTACCCCCTCCATTGGTGGCAAGCACCGTCTCCTCCATCAGGGTAAGGATGTGCAGCTGCGCCCAGCACCCACCAGTTGGTATGGCTGCCTGTGGTTACGTGCCACATTGTCCTAACTGTAAGAGAGAAGGTGTTGGATCAGTGAGTGTGTTGCAATGTGCTTGGCTGATGCCAATCATGGTTCAATAGCTGGCAGTGAGTGTAAGCTGTGAGATGAGGGTGTGAGGCTTACAGAAATGCTGAGTGTGTGAGGGTGGGATGAAGCTGTTCATGTGAGGTATGAGTCATGATTGACAGATTGTTGGTAGGAGAATGATGAGGGTGTGGTGAATTGAGCAGTGGCTGAGACAAGTGGAGCAGTTGGTGGAATGTGCTGTTTGGAGATGCACTTGCTGAACTTAACCACCCGTGTCAGGTCATTGAACTTCTTTCGGAACGGTGTCCTGATCCGCGCCACTGCTGGCTTTGTCCTGCCAGTTGGCTACCTGCTCCTATTTCCTTTTCAGAGTTTGTCTGGAGGGCCTCCCGGATCTCTGTGGACAGAGGGCCTCCCTCCTCCTGTCCACCTCCTGACTAAGCCGCCATTGCCGTGTTGGTGAACCTTGGAGCACACTCTCTACTATGTTATGTCATTCCACATCTTTCCCAGGTCAAATCGCTTCTGCAATGAATTCCAGCACCTGAACCAACCAAAATATATCTCCCCTTTAACAGGTGCAATTTTGCTACGAGTAGTGCAGGCTAGCTTGAACTTGTGTTGGCCTCTCAAGAGGTTAACCTGCTGCTCAGTCGTGTAGCCATTCGTCAGCGCGGGTAGTGCTGGCTGCATACTGCAATCATGTAAATGAGCAGGCAGCACAAATTACCACATTGGAAGGATTGGTGCAGGTTAGTTGCACATCACGGTGATTTTATCCAATTTATCCCATTCAATATCTCAAAGCCAACCCCAATCCACCTGTTTTTGGATTTAACAGGGGCACACAGCCAGCACGCTACCAGGAGGTAGGTTGGTCAATTGAGTATTTTAATGATGCTGACAGCCTCTGCTTTAATCAGTTTTATCTCGGGTTACCCCAGGAAACCAGTAACCAGTTTGATACCCACAAGTCATTGTTATTTACAGATCAGATGAACGATGGGTTTCCAGGGCATATCAGAGGACCTGAACAATTTGAATTAATCTCAACGAGCTTCATTGGCAATCTATTAAAACTACTTGCCCCAGGGCGGCACAGTGGCACAGTGGATAGCACTGTTGCCTCACGGTGCTGAGGACCCTGTTTCGATCCCAGCTCCGGGTCACTGTCCGTGTGGAGTTTGCACATTCTCTCTGTCACCCCCAAAGCCCAAAAAGAAGTGCAGGGTAAGTGGATTGGCCACACTAAATTGCCCCTTAATTGGAAAAAAAGGAATTGGATACTCGAAGTTTATTTTTTTAAAAACTATTTGTCTCTCCATCTTTGCCATAGAAAAGACTATTTCTCGGTTGGAAACGAGAAGTCCACTGTCCACGTGATAGTGGTACGAGGTAATTCCAAACGTCCTGGGCCGTTTCCTCTCATGCAGGGACTAATCTTTCTGCCGGTACACCCGTGGTGTCGAATCGCCAACAAGTTTCCCCTCACTCTCATCAAACCATCCCCTCCCCAATCCTCAACACACACATCAGATCATCCTGGTCAAAGATCAGGCCCCTTCCAACACTCACACTCGCAGCTGCACAAGGCCTACCTGTGGCTGCCGCCTCCACCAGTGTGCTAATGACCTGACTGAAAGCCAGGCCTCTCGATCAGGCTGACTTCCAGGCGGGGAACCTGTCAAAGGAAAAACCACATGCACTGTGCAGTCAAAATGCCATGTCGCGTGAGTAAACCCAAAGTTAGGAGTTTCCTGACAGAGACTGCACCACTCCCCCTAAATATCACTTGCCCCCTTCAGTTCCTCTCTAGTTTCAGCCTAACGTGCTCAATTCTGGCACTCCACAAAGGCTGTGGAGAGAGCTCAGAGGAGATCAAAGAGGATGATGCCACAGATGAGGGTGAAATGAGAGAAGCTGGGATTGTTCTCCTCAGAGCAGAGGCGCCGAATGAGAGATTTAATAGTGGTGTTCAAAATTGTAAGAGGTGTTGAGAATAAATAAGGAGAAACTGTTTTCATTGGCAGGAGGATCAAAAGCCAGAGGGAATAGATTTAACATAACTTGCAACAGGAGATGATGAGGAACTAATAGTCTGCACAGCAAAATGTTCTGATTAAGAATGCCCTTCCTAAATGGAGGGTGGAAACCAATTCAAGTGTAACTTTCAAAAGAGAATTGGATAAATATTTGAAAAAGAAAATAAATTGCAGGGTTATGGGGAAAGAGAAGGGGAGTGGGACTCATCTGATAGCTCTTTCCAAGAGCCAGCATAGATACAATGGGCCAAATGGCCTCCTTCGTGTTGTATGATCTTATGCTTCCAGCTGCATGGAAACTCCAGTTTCAGCTTAACCCAAGTGAGTTTAACAGACAGTAAAATGGGCCGGGGCATCAAACAGGTGATGGTGGTGAAGTGGCGTGGTAAAAAAGTAAACATGTAAAGTCGCCATAGTCCCGAATGACTATAGGCTGCTTTCCCCTTTTGAGGGGAAGAGCTGGCTGGTGGTGATTTAACCTGAGGGTCACCAAACCTGAGATGAGGGGCAAGGTTGAGAAGACGGGGCTTTCGGGAATAACCTCAGCTGGTATGGGAATTGAACCCGCGCTGTTGGCCTCGCTCCGCATCACACCAGCCAACTGAGCTAAACTGGCCATCATGTAGTGGTAATGGGCTGAATTCTCCGGTTTCTCGGCGGAGCGTCGGTCGCTGGCGGCGGGATTCTCTCTTCCCATTTTTCCTATTGAAGCCACTCCACGCTGCCGGGAAAACCCCTGGCAGGGGTGTACGGCTTGAAGAAAAAGAGAATCCCAATGGCCGGCCAATGTCACTAGATGAGTCATCCATGGGCCCAGGCTAATCTCTGGACACATTTCAGATGGTGGAATTTAATTTAATTTAGAAAATCTGCAATTGAAAGTTAGTATCAGTAACGATGACCATCATCAATTGCCATAACAACCAATTTTTTAAATATAAATTTATAGAGTACCCAATTCCTTTTTTGTCCAATAAAGGGGCAGTTTAGTTTGGCCAATCCAACTAGTCTGCACATCTTTGGGTTGTGGGGGTGAGAACCAAGCAAACACGGGAAGAATGTGGAAACTCCACACTGACAATGACCTGGGGCTGGGATCGTACAGGGGTCCTCAGCGCTGAGAGGCAGCAGTGCTAACCACTGTGTCACCATCTGCCATCCTTGCGCGGTCTGGCCTACATGTGACTCCAGACCAAGAGAAACGTTATTGACTCTTAACTGCCTCTGAAATGGCCTAGGAAGCCACTAAGTTCGGGGGCAATTAGGATTGGACAATAAATGCTGACCAGTAACACCCACACCCCATGAAAGAATAAAACCAGTTCCCGTTAGATTAAAATTACAGCTTTGGGGGCTCTGGGTAAATGTAAAATGAGGCTTCTGCACATCATGCAAGTACGGTCAGGAAATCTGGGCCGTATACTTAAGAAGCAGTTCTAAATTTCTAAAATGAAAATGGACAGCATATTTAAAATAAAAGACCATCCAACCAAAAAGAAAACAAAGCAGGACACTCCTAAAATAGTATAAAATCAGGAAAAATATTGGGGTCTATATACTTGGCGCAGTTCTCAAAGAATTAAATCTATTTAAACGGGCAGTAAAGATGCCAAGCACAGCAGTCAGACAGGCATCGTTGCCATTGCAGGCATTAGTGCAATGTGTGTGTCCATCACCATGGTGAATCATAGAAAGTCCTACCAGCTATAAGTAGCACAAAGCATAATTGTTCTCAGTGCAGCTTGTATCATGTGTACCACAACAGCCATAGCAAGAGCATCTTAATAAGAAACACATATACACACATATTCAGGTCTCGGGTAGCATGGTGGCACAGTGGTTAGCACTGCTGCCTCAATGCTCCAGGGACCCGGGTTCAATTCCAACATCGGGTGATTGTCTGTGTGGAGTTTGCACTTCCTCCATGTGTCTGCGTGGGTTTCCTCCGGATGTTCTGGTTTCCTCCCACAGTCCAAAGGTGTGCAAAGGTGGATTGGCCACGCTAAATTGCCCCTTAGGTGGGGTTACTTGGTTACGGGGATAGGGTGGAGCATGGGCTTAAGTAGAGTGTTCTTTCAAAGGCCTGTGTAGACTGAATGGGCCGAATGGCCTTCTTCTTTGTTGTAAATTCTATGATTCTATGACTGATTCAGGAGTAGGTGGTCAGGCATGGAGTATCAGAAGAATTGCCTCATTACTGTTCATGGCAAGAGGTAACAAATGTAGGAGGTGTATAGACTATTAGTCAGGAGACCAGAGAGGAGTCAATGAAAGATGGGCATTCGGGAAAGAGAAGATGGGAAGGCCATCGTTTCTCAGGCAACGAGAACAGTGAACAAGCAACGTCCATTACACGGATGCATTACAATGATACATGATGAAGTAACAGTTCAGCATACATGCACATAAACCAGTGGGTAGAATGGTTTGGACAGAATATAGCCCGTGATTTAACATGTAAAGATACAACAAAGAAGAATTCTTAGGGGCCTTTGAGCTAGCATTGCTAGGCTGGCATATGCAATCAAGATGAGAACTTGCAATCTCCAATGTATGTGAATTGTAGTCAGTATTAATCTCATGAGCACTGCACTTACAGGGTTGTGCTATATAATATTCATGTTCTGATTAAGAGTGTTAATCAGATGCTTTGGAGGCCTTGTGGTGCAGTGGGTAGTGTCCGTGCCTCTGAGGCAGGAGCTCCGGGCTCGAGTCCCACCCCAGGACCTGATGATCAAGGATGGTGCGTTCATAACGTGGCCAAACAGGTTGAGAGTCAACTTGCAAATCCCTCCAAACTTGCCAATGGCTGGCAATAAGAACGGGAGAGACTCCTGGTCAGCCACGCTTTATGTGGAGTGGTGCCCCTCAAGCCACATGCCCCTGTCAAACTAGTGACTTGTTCCGGGAATTACTAGCTGTGGAAACGGATGAAAGTCTGTCTAACACCCACTAAGTGCAGGCAGAGAATTGGAATTGGAATCAGATGCTCCAAATATTGACAGCCCCACCCCATATGCACTATGGATTTCGGCCACATTATCATATTTGAGCTGAGGAGGCACCGTGGCAAAGTGGGCACAGTGGTTAGCACTGCTGCCTCACAGCATTAAAAATTCTGGCCTTGGGTAACTGGGTGGAGTTTGCCCATTCTCCCTGTGTCTCTGTGGATTTCCTCCCACAGTCCAAAGGTGTACAGGTTAGGTGGATTAGCCATGTTAAAAGTTGCCTCTAGAGTCCAAACATGTGTAGGTAGGGCGGGGTTACGGGGATAGGGCAGGGGAGTGGGCATATGTAGGGTGCTCTTTCAGAGGGTTAGTGTTGACCCAATGGGCCGAAAGGCCTCCTTCTACACTGTCGGGATCCTATGGATTTTATGGAGGGGAGGGAAGGTTTGGGCCATTCTATTCTGAATAATTATTCAGCAGGTGATACAGATCAACAACTACTTATATTTATATAGCACCTTGAATGTAATGAAACATCCCAAGGTGATTCAAAGGACACTATCAAACAAAGTAACACACGGGGCCACAAAGAGGTAGGCTTTAAAGGAGTGTCTTAATGATGGGAAGTGGGGTAGAGAAGCAGAGAGATGTCAACAGGCAAAAAATGTGGGCTTAGGTAACTGAAGTCACAGCCACCAGTGGTGGAGGATTACATTTGGGGATGCATGAGAAGCCAGAATTGGTCGAGTGCAGATATCTTAGTGGATTGTATGGCTGGCGGAGATTCCAGAGATAGGGAGGGGCGAGGTGATAGAAGGATTTGAAAACAAGCAGGAGAATTTTAAAATCAAGATATAATTTGACCGGGAGCCAGTGTCGTTTTGCAAGCACAGGGGTGATGGATGAATGGGATTTGTTGCGAGTTAAGTCTCGGGCACCAGAGTTTGGATGACTTCACATTTACGGAGGGTAGAATGTGGGAGACCAGCCAGGAATGTGTTGGAATAGTTGAGTCGAAAGGAAATAGACGCTTGAATGGGATAAATTGACTTGAAATGTTTATATGTGTACTTGTTTTTATCCAAAGCTGCTCTGTGCCACCGTAGTGCCATATTCCATTGAGTGTGCAGGCCGTGAGTTTACTATGACTTTGCTCTCTGCAGTGATGAGGAAAGATAACGATTGAATCTGCATTTATAGAGTGTCTATCGTAACCTCAGGATATCCTAAAGTGCTTTAAGCCAGTGAAATGTAATCACTATTGTCTACTGGGAAATGCGCCAGCCAATTTCCACACAGCAAGATTCCACAAACAGCAATGTGATCATGACTGGATAATGAGCCTGAAACCTCTCTCCATTGCCACCTGGTCAGGAGACAGGTGTCTACTGCTCATGACACCCTGACTCCAACAACTTGCTTTTCTTCCACGGGCACATTCAAATTACAGAGTCGAGAGACCAGGGCTTTGGGGTTAAAAAAGTCAAAAGTCACAATCCACTAACCATTCTCCTGTGTGGCAGCCACTGTGTAAGAGAACTGACAGTGCAAACTTGCGTTAAACAGCCACAATTAATTAAGTTTGACTTCTGGCGTCAAAACTTTCAGGACATTCTTGAAAATAAGCGCAACAGAAACCATGCTCTGAGCAGCAGAGAAGTGATTGAATGAGAAAGATGTGAAGGCAGATGGTTGTACTTTTGTAACTTAATCAAAAACACTGTGAATAGTCGCCTGGCTCTGCCTGAAGTCATGTGGGAGAGTAACAGCTGATCTGTATTAAAGAAGATTAACTCACAGTGCCAAGACTAAGGGATTGGATTATTTTAATGCAGTGTATTGCAATACAAGCAGTCAGGACAATTACTGCTATTAGTTTTGAATGACTGATCTGTAACTACAACTAACAGCGTATGCGAGCTAGAGACTTCATGAAGATGAATTTCCATACCATCAAAGACATTTTAATGGGCTCCAAATCAAAACCGCAGAGTCTGGTTCGCGAGTATATAAAACTCCAAATGAAGGCTTCCTGTCCAAAAGTATTTTGTTGGTTGTCATTTGACAACTCCCAGCTGGTAGCGCAGGGGAATGCACCCACTGCCTCTTCTTTACAGAAACCAAGTACAGATGCTCGCTGAACTTGCCAACTGCTGTATCTACAGCTGACTTGAATATACTTAACAAATAACTGCAATTTACGAGAGCTTCGAAGGAACATTTTAGTCACTTTTTATTAGCGTCTCTCACCATCTCTTATTCCGCCTTTTCTACCACAGCTGGTGCGAGAAGAGCTTAAAACCCTTTTTCTGATTACAAGAGCTGTCTATAACAATTACGCGCGCTGCTCACTAATGGAGGGTTAATGTTGTGATTAAAGAGAAGACTTCCTTCTTGTAAATCTGTGGAGACCCAGGTTTCTTTTTTAAACCTTCTAAAAATAGAATCTGTGGCAGCATCCTTCTGTCTGTGCTTCAGTCCTCCCTCAAAGCTCTCAGGACATCTGCTAACCATTCCAATGACTATTAACAGTGTTAATACTACCAATAAGTTAGCACTGGTTAATCCTGTCCCAGCCAACATGGGCACTATTGGAAGCATGTTGCAATACATTGGTAATCTAAATGAATCCGTCACGAAGGATGACCGTGTGGGATTGGTTCTTTGGTATTCTGCATGGAAAGTTCCTGGTTTCTGACTTCCGATTGGACTGCAGGGAAACTGCCTAACACACTCCTGAAGAGAGCGAAGGAAAACTGGAACATGAACCGTACTGGGGTCGACAAACTCATCGACCCCAAACCATTGCCTGGTATCAAGAAAGAGCCTTCCATTAACATTCCTTATGCGCTGCACTTAAGTGAATCGGTCACTCATGGAGGGGAGATTGCTTCCCAGCACCTTCCCAAGGGCAACTAGGGATGGGCAATAAATGCTGGGGCCATGCCAGCCACACCCAAATCTCATGAACAAATGAAAAAAATAGTTTTGATCATGGCAATACCAGAGGGAAGACAATTGAACTCACCATGGGCAACGCAAATATCAAACTGATTTCCTGTTGATGATGGCTATCTACAAAATACATGTCTGTGTGCCTCACCACATGGCCACATGATAAAGGAGAAGCATGGTTACTTGGGCAAGGCACTAATGCGGGGCTGCTGCAACGGAAAAACCAGCAAGAGTCAGCACAGCGGAAGTGAAATGTCAAATTAAAAGGGATGAATTTATGAAAATCAGACATTTGACCGAACTGGGAGGACTGCTGGCCTTTTAAATCACTTAAAGAAACTGCTTTAACTTTGGAAAAGGTGACAAGTGATGCATGAGTCCCCAGAATCCCACACTGTGAGATCTCATCCTCAGGCATGCTGTTGAGACAGGTTCCACGTACTGACCATCAGAGAATAGGAAGCACCCAGCACCCTTCTCCCTCGGCATAGGATGGGATCCTCCAACCCCCACCTACCCCACCAGCCCAGGGGGTGTTTTTTGGTGGTGGGTGTGGATCAGCATTGGTTGGCGGCAGGATTGTCCAGTCACGCTGACGTCTATGGCATTTTATGTGGTTCGCCCGTCCCGCCTATGGGGAACCAGCCGTGGAGCGGGGGTCACCTTCTGGGGGCGACCGGGAGATCCATCCAGCGGGAAGGGCCGGAAATTCCCACCCATTGTCATAATAAGTTGGAATAAAAACAGAAAATGATGGAAATACTGAGCAGGTCTGGGCAGCATCAGAACTTGTCCGATGAAAGATCACCGACCCGAGAAGATAACACAGACGCTGCCAGGCCTGTCGAGTATTTACAATATTTTCTGGTTTTATTTCAGATTTAAAGCATCTGCAATATTTTGCTTTGCCATAACAGGGAGAGAGCCTTTCGATTGACACAGTGCCTGGCGTGGGAAGGTTACGTGGAATTACACAGAATGCATAAAGACAGAAACAGGCCATTTGGCCCTTCTGATCCATGCTCCCGAAAACATCAGACCATGCGGTAACATGATCTAGATTCTCACTACTCGCTTGAATTCTTTATTGGATTTATTAGTGACTCTTTCGTACCTAATGCCCCTGGAAATGACGAGGCTTGAGGGACATTAGGGTAACTTGTGTCTTGGCTGTTTGTGGTGACTGAGGTGGGAGTAACCTGGTGAAGCACATGGCCCACCTGGTATCAAATTCACTCTATTTGCATTCCTCCAATTACAGTGGAATGGAATTGGGTGATGAAGATACAAATAAGCCCCAATTATCTTGCAGCAATCGTCTCTTGTGAGAGCATTTGTTCTTCCACATGTCCACCCGAACTTCAGTTTGTTGCAAATTTTCAGAACTGCAACTGCAGGAAAGTAACTTTACCAACAAAATTCAAGCTCCAGTGATTCACTAATATCCTTTAGGGAAGGAGAATCCTTTGCAGAGGGTGGTGTAGGGGGCTGGGAAAACAGTGTGAAGAGTCAGGATGGTTCCCCGATGCAATCCCAGCACCAGGGTATTTCCCAGCAGTCGGACATGGATCAGCTGTCCACCAAACAGAGGCAGACAATCAAGTTAAATAATTAAAGGCCCTATTAAGGCGGTTTTCTCAGACTGCAGGAATTCTGTCCCCGCGCCACGTGAGGAGGCCACCAGCTTCATGACGGTCAACCTCTCTGCAGCCGTCAGGGGGAAGGCATTGGAGCTGGAGCCTCCATGTCACAAAGAGAGGGCTATGGGTAGGGAAAACCACCTTCTCAACCCCAATGGGCCATCCAAAGCAGCCTGCCTGCTTGGCCTCCCTGATTTTAAATTTTCGACTCATCTCCAATTTAAGGTGCCTTCTCGGTCTCCCAGCTGCCTCATCAGCCCCCACCTCGGTCTCCCGGTGGAGCTGCCAAAGTTACAGAGCAGCCAGCCCCCTGATTGTGCCAGCAGAATCTGCTTCCTGCCACCGTCCTGAGTAAGGTAGCGAGCCCAGAAGTGGCCAAGTGGAGACAGCCTCTGGGATGAATGCTGAGCCAGCAAATACAGGCGCCGGGCCCACATTTAGTCCCAAAGTGGGGCTCCCAACACTCTTGGTAAAATCCTGCTCTTTGTCCTAACTTTGTCTGGTCTATTGGTGACTCCAGTCCCACGCCAACTTTTAAATTCCCTCTGAAATGGCAACGTCAACAAAACTAAAGAACTTGTCATTGACTTCAGGAAGCAAAGTATCGTCGGCACACCTGACTGCATCAATGGTGCCAAGGTGGAGATGGTTGACAGCTTCAAAGTGCACATCACCAACAATCTGTCCTGATCCACCCACGTCGACAGTATGACAAAGAAAGCTCAACAGTGCCTATACCTCCTCATGAAACTAAGGAAATTTGGCATGTGCCGAGGTACATTCACTCTCACCAATTTTTGCAGATGCACCAAAGAAAGCATCCTATCTGGCTGCATCACATCCTTGGATGGCAACTGCTCGGCCCAAGAGCGTAAGAAACTACAAAGTCATGAACACAGCCCAATCCATCATGTGAACCCGCCTCTCATCTATTGACTTTGTCTACACCTCCCGCTGCAAGAGCATAATCAAAGACCCCTCCCAACCGGGTTATTCTGTCTTCCAACCTCTTCCATCGGGCAGGAGATACAAAAGTCTGAGAACATGCACTAGCAGATTCAAAAACAGCTTCTTCCTCCGCTGTTACCAGACTCCTAACAACTCTCTTATGGACTGAACTACTTCTCCACGCATCTTCTCTAATGTGTAGCACTACATTCCGTATGCTTCACCCGATGTCTATGTCTGTATTTGCATCGTGTATTTCTTTTTTAATAATCTTTATTCTCACAAGTAGGCTTACATTAACATTGCAATGAAGTTACTGTGAAAAGCCCCTAGTCGCCACATTCCATCGCCTGTTCGGGTACACTGAGGGAGAATTCAGAATGTCCAAATTACCTAAAAGCACATCTTTCGGAACTTGTGAGAGGAAACCGGAGCACCCGGAGGAAACCTACACAGACACGGGGAGAACGTGCAGACTCCGCACAGACAGTGACCCAAGCAGGGAATTGAACCTGGGACCCTAGCGCTGTGAAGCCATAGTGCTAACCATTGTGCTGTCGTGCTGCCCACTACTACAGTGCTGCCCACATTTATTGTATTTATCATATGTCCTATGTTTTTTCAGGTATGAAAAGATCTGTCTGGACTGTACGCAGCACAAGACATTTCACTTGTACCTCGGCACATGAGACAAAAAAACCAAATCCAAATGGTCGAGCAAGTCACACAGCTGTAACAAACTGTTGCAATTTTAAAAATAATTTATTCCTTTCTCAAGAGTTACTCGGACGATGCGCGCAGCCTATGGGCCAAGCCCCGAAACCATCTCCTTGCTTCCACCAGAAAACAGTTCAATTCATGGTACCCACACATGGGACATACCAAATCCAAGCTGACAAGAACAGGCATTGCACCTGATCTCACGCTTCATCTTAGCCAAGAAGCGATAAACCGCGCCAAATATTCGAATAATGGGAACGCCTGCTTTTCCCTTCAAGCCACACACCACCCCAACCTGCAAGTAGGTGACTTTTCCGTCATTGTCGGCAAGGCAAATTCCTGGAATTCCCGATCCAACAGCATTGGGGGTGTATCTACAGCTCTTGTCAAGGGCAATAAGAGGTGGGCAATAAATATTGGCATTGTCAGTGATGCCTACATTCTGGGAATACATTAAAAATCAACATGCAGAACTTAAATACATTTACAGAAATACAATTGAAGATTTGTCAGTCTTTACTTTTATGTAAATCTTTCCCAAAAAGTTGTCTTTCTTTGTGATGCCCAGACCGTAATTTCGCATTCCCTAAACCTTGCAGTAGCATATGGTATCCTGCATTTTGTGTGCTTCTTCTTTCGCTGATTTTTTAAAATTGGCTGCAAACAGTATTAAAACCGCAATCTGCAACAAGTCAATAATTATTTGAACAGAGCACTGATGTGCCATTTCTTGCATTCATATGGGATATCAGAACCGAGGACTGCTCCAGCATGGCGTGGCACTCATCGAGAATTATATTTGTTTATCTTTGCTTAAAATACACACTATTTAAAAGAAAAGACAAGAATGTTGCAAAAATAAAAGCAACAATATATAATATAGGCTGTTGTATGCTTTACAAAATCCCCGATCTGTGCTGTAAATGATAATGCTGTTACTTGGTGCAAAGCGTGAACGAACTTAATTAAAAACTCCAAACTAAATTAGGCTATGCTTTCCTGCAAATAAGTAAACAAAGTTAATGCTGGCCCTTTCTGAACTCCCATCGGTTCTGATGCCTTTGTGCTAAAAATAGTGTCCCTTCGTCTAAATCAGATGCTAAATTTCATTAAATGAGACTGAACGGGGAGGGGTCGTGAGCACTGAGACAGTGCCTGGCCCTCTCAATAAAAGGCATATTGTCTCTCTAAAGGCAGCCATGCTGCAATAAAATGAACAAGGCTCCAGATAAAAATGAATCACACAACTCGGGAACCCAGGCATGCAAACTGACCTTTTCCATCCTGCAGTTATTTAGCCCCAGACTGTTGATGACGGCAACCTTCCCATCTAGCACCTGCTGTTCCCTCCGAAGCTGTTCTTTCATTTGCCGGGCTTCTTGGATCGCTTTCGCCACCGCGTCGTGGTCGTTTAAGTAACCCGAGGATGTGATGGAGGAGAGGATGTCTGGATAGAAAGGAGGTGGGGGGGAGGGAAAATTAAAAACTGGCAAGTTCACGGAATCGATCTGAGATGATGAAGTGAAGCATCAGGGGTTTGTGCTCAAATGCTTACGGTTTGACAATAGATGAAGACAAAATAGTTACCATTTTTTAAGGAACACCAGCTTTCTCCAAGTTAAGAAACATAAATCTTCGTGACAAGTTGAGAAGAGTCAATAATTTCTTTTTTAAAAAGTCCTTTCAATTTCCTCCTTCCCCTAAAAGTCTCAAGGTTCTCATGAATCGACTGTCTCATCTGCTCTTGCTATGTGGGCCCAGGCTTTGAGCTTTGACCTGCTATTCAACTATGAGGTACATCGCAGTTAACCAAGATCCTTGTGTTAACCTCATGCCCACATCTCGGCACTTCCCAGCAGATGCTGTGGATAACAACAAGGATTTGGGAACCTGAACAAATTGCTCCTCTCCTCCTAGCCCAGGAGCACTGAAGCCAATTACAGTCCCTAGCTGAAACCCAGTGCAGAATGGCAAAGACATTTATGAACTTCCTGATCCAAATAGCTCATCATCCCATTAAAATACATGGTAGTCTTGCACTCTTGAATTTTCACACAGGAGTGCAAATTGAGTACAGTCAATGGGTTTAAAACTATCATGAATTTTAAAAACGTTCAACAGATGGTGTTATCATAGAAAGAATATATATTTATTTTTGCAATCTCAGGATGCCCCAAAGCACATTATAGCCAATCAAGTGCTTGTAAAGTGTTGTCATTGTTGCAATGTAGGATGAAATGTAAAATAGTGGGTAGATGGTGAGGTAGTGGAAATGTTTTCGGATTACAATAATCCAGAGGCCAGGCTAATCTTCTGGGGGCATTGTTGTGTATTCATGTTTGTTCCTAGTTGGAACAAGGTCACTTTAAGAGTTTGATCACGTGATGTACTGATGACACCATTGGCGATTTGGGCAGACTAATAGTTAGTCTATTTAGCAGCCTGTAGAGAAGAAAGCTCTCGATTGTTTGTGCCTTCGTGGTCAGCTAGTCTATCCTTTGAAAATACCACAAATAAACTGACGATGAGGAGGTCCAAACTGCACTGGCAGACTTCCCCCCAAAATGTTTAAAAAACAGCAGTCCGTGTGCAGACATCCTAAAAAGGATTCCGAGGCTAAAATCTTCGCTACACCAAAGCTAGTGACGGAAGGGTGCTAAATATTGGCAGCAACCATCGAAGGAACCAAAATTTAAACAATGATTTTGGTGAAAATTGCATCAAAAGAAGCTTGCTCTATGTTCTGCCCAGAAAGTCTGGAACAGTGCTCCTTCTATTGTGAATAGCAGGTCAGGTCACAAATACCCTGCAACAATACATTAGAGCTGGAGGTGTTCCAAACTCGGAAGGAAGAAGGCTGAACTCAGGGGTATCTTAAAGCGCGGTAGTGCTAAAAACCTTGTGGCAAAATTGCGCACGCCGTTCCCATAGTAAAATGGCAGGAGTTTCTGGAACCAAGGTATGATGAAAGCACTGTGCACTGGAGTTCAGACACTGAAAGATTTGAATACTTTGTTGAGGTGAACAAAATTGCGGCGGACATAGTAGTTCTGACGTTCCTTAGTACGATTGGGCGGGAGATCTTTCAATGTCCTGTGAAATCTGGTGCAACCACAAAAACTAGGCTCAAGAACTTATGGTGAGAATGGAGAGATAATGCAGGGCTACCTCTCACCAAAACCCTCAGGTTCCATACACATGAGCAACAAGGTGGTGAGTCAATCACACAATTCATAGCTACTTTGAAGAAATTAGCTCCATTATTTAAATTTGGAGATGCCTTGAACGAGACCATTCGGGACAGACGTGGGTTAAGAAGCAAGATTATCCAGGAAAAGCTGTTAATAGAAAGCTTTAGAAGGCTTTAGAAGTTGCAATCTCTATGGAATTAGCAACGAAGAAAGCCCAAAAATTAGGTTGGAGCATTGAAATCCATAAAATTTCAGCTTAAACCCGAAGACAGACACAGGTTCAAAATTGCTCCCGATGTGCGAAAACTGGGCACACATCAGCAGGCTGCTGGAGTAAATATGTTCGGAACGCATTTACTTTGTAAATTCAGAACCTCACAGGACCAAGAAATTGAGGCTCATCTCAAAACACCTGACCATAAGGAAACTCTCGGGTTCATTGGAAAGAACATTCAGTTTGGGAAAAGAGCTGCTGACTTCCTTCAAGTGTCAATGGTCAACAAGTCAAAACGATTGCTGATAATGAACAATGGCAACAATAGGAGCAAAGGAGCCAGCACAGAGACTCATGAGGGTTTTTTAGGATGAGAGTTGCTACAGATGACCAAATGAAAAGAGTTGGAGCTGCTCCGAGTGCAGTCTGCAACACCAACATTCCTTTCCTATTTCACTCTGTACAGCAGCATCTGAAGTCCAATGAACATGCCGACGGAAAGAAGAATCACCATAACCAGACTTTGCTTAAAAACCCAACCCTAAATATGATATGTTCTTGAAAGGCGAGAACCCTTTTGGAAATCCTCAGGAGCAACAGCTTCAACTAGAAAGTTTAGGAGTTGTATTCCAGAAACAAGACCTAAAGCACAAGGGTGAGTGCAGTGAGAATGAACCTCGATGGGAGAGATGCAGGATCTGACTGAGGTACGTCACAGTTTGGAGAAGGCACTGCAGAGGCTATGCCATGAGATTCAGGTAAAGGAGGCCCCGCTATGCAGCCTGGAGGGGAAGTTGTTGGCAACTAAAATACAGATTGACAGCCTGGGCAAGAACTAAAGAACTAGCCTCTGAAGTGAAAGCTTTGAAAAAATAGCCTAATCAGGTTTTGCGACGTGAGAACAGGGCTGAAAGTTGTGTTTTTCAGAAAGGTCAGGAGGTATTGGTAAGGAACTATGCCACCAGTGAAAAGTGGATCACTGCCATTGTGTTAGCACAGACAGGACCGGTCTCCGACACTATTCAAACTCGGGACAATGTTCTGTGGAGAAGATTAGCAATCGTTTTGGCTTGTTGACCAACCATTAGCAGCTGGAACAAGGTTGCCAGAGATAGAATTAGCTGAGAGTCTGCAACAAACTGTGCTAAGTGAAGACCTGTACATACCTGAGAACCTGACAATACCGGAAACGGCTGTGGAAGACAATACCTCAGTCAAAGACATTTCAACACCGAGTAAATCTCCAAATCCTACATCAACTCCAGTTGAGACAATGATGGACAACGTCCAAACTACACCAAGAACACCATCTTGCAGTCAACACGAAAAAGCAGACACCTGAGGTTCTCTGACAACCACACAGGTATCGAGGTCCTCCGAAAAACAGAAATGTGCTTGACTCTTAACTGCCCCTCTGAAATGGCCGGGCAAGCCAATCAGTTCAAGGGCAATTAGGATGGGCAGCAAATGTTGACCCAGCCAGCGACACCCACATTCCACAGAAGAATAAATGAAAAGAGGCTAATAGGATGTAGCACAGATAGGGTGTGATAGTATAGTGGTTAAAGACCTGGTCTAATAATCCGAACACGAGTTAAAATCTTACCGCAGCACCTGGGGTATATAAATTCAGTTCATTAGCTCGGGAATAACAGTGACCATGAAACTACAATTGATTGTTGTAAGAATGCATCTGGTTTACTAATGACCTTTAGGGAAGGAAATCTGCTGTCCTTGTATGATTCTAGACCCACTGCAATCTGGGTTGAGATTCTCCGACCCCCCGCCGGGTCGGAGAATCGCCGGGGCTGGCGTGAATCCCGCCCCCGCCAGTTGCCGAATTCTCCGGCACTGGAGATTCGGCGGGGGCGGGAATCGCGCCGCGCCGGTTGGCGGGCCCCCCCCCCCGCGATTCTCCGGCCCGGACGGGCCGAAGTCCCGCTGCTAGGATGCCTGTCCCGCCGGCGTGGATTAAACCACCTCTCTTACCGGCGGGACAAGGCGGCGCGGGCGTGCTCCGGGGTCCTGGGGGGGGGGGCGCGTGGTGATCTGGCCCCGGGGGGTGCCCCCACCGTGGCCTGGCCCGCGATCGGGGCCCACCGATCCGCGGGCGGGCCTGTGCCGTGGGGGCACTCTTTTCCTTCCGCCTTCGCCACGGTCTCCACCATGGCGGAGGCGGAAGAGACTCCCTCCACAGCGCATGCGCGGGGATGCCGTGAGCGCCCGCTAACGCTCCCGCGCATGCGCCGCCCGGCAATGTCATTTCCGCGCCAGCTGGCGGGGCACCAAAGGCCTTTTCCGCCAGCTGGCGGGGCGGAAATTAGTCCGGCAAGGGCCTAGCCCCTCAAGGTTGGGGCTCGGCCCCCCAGGATGCGGAGGATTCCGCACCTATGGGGCGGCGCGATGCCCGGCTGATTTGCGCCGTTTTTGGCGCCGGTCGGCGGACATCGCGCCGATACCGAAGAATTTTGCCCATGGTTAGCTCTTAACTGCCATCTAAAGTAGCTGTTGTATTGATGTAGGCAGCGCACCATCACCTTCTCAAGGGAAATGAATGCTGGCTTTTCCATTGACGCCCACTCCCTGCGAATGAAGTAAAAGTAAAATACAGCCAACTTTACACACAGCAAGATCACACAGACAGCAAGGTGATAATAGCCGGATAATCTGCTTGTGGTGATGCTGGTTGAGGGATAAATATTTTTCGGAACATAAGGGAGAACTCTGTGGCAGATACCACCACCAGTATTACACTGTGAGTGATAGCCTGGTTTCCATGCCCAAAGCACTCCATCGGGACAGGAACCCGTAACCTCCCAGCCCGGAGGCCAGAGTACAGCCAAGTGAGCCCATCGTGGAGGCCCTGAACTTCTTCCACGTTCCAACAAAACTCCGGCAAATGAACAGACAAGTATCTCACTGGCTGGTCCCGTGAAACCAGGACACAAAATACAACAAGGAATAATTCTTCCAGCAGGAATCAAATTCTAAAATTAGCAGGGAAGCAGATTCTTCCGCAAGGAACTATGAATCAGTAGAAAAACAAGCAATCTCCCTGTCCCACTCCCATCCCACAAACCTACTGGACCAATAACAACACCGGCAGATGATTCTCGCCCAGGACAAAATGTTCAATACATAACATAGTTTAGTCAGGGAGGATGAATCAGCCTTTTCTTTAATTGGTCAGCAGTTATTTTGGACAATTAGCAGCCATGCCCCAGTGGGTCGTACCCATGCTTGTAAATCAGAAGGTTGTGGGTTCAAATTCAAGTCCAAAGATTCAAATCTGCAGTCCAGATTGACATAGGATAAAAGCAAATTACTGCAGATGTTGGAATCTGAAACAAAAGAGAAAATGCTGGAAAATCTCAGCAGGTCTGGCTGCATCTGTAGGGAGAGGAAAGAACTAACGTTTCGAGTCCAATGACTCTTTGTCAAAGCTCGAGCTTTGACAAAGAGCCATTGGACTCGAAACGTTAGCTCTTTTCTCTCCCTACAGATGCTGCCAGACCTGCTGAGATTTTCCAGCATTTTCTCTTTCGATCCAGATTGACATCCCTGTTATGACCAGGAGAGGAGGGTCGAATGGTCTTTTGAAGGCAGCAGGTTTTCTTTGTTTGTAAAGGACATTCTTACCACTTCAGTTTGTATTTAGCTGTTTATTCTCATTTAAAAACAATAGAACAGATCATCGTGAATGACTATGATTTAGTGGCCATTACTGAAATATGGTTAAAGGATGGTCACGACTGGGAGTGAAACATCTGAGGGTATCAAACTATTCGGAAGGACAGAGTGGATGGTAAAGGAGGTGGTGTAGCTCTGTTATTTAAGGATGACATCCGGGCAACAGGAAGGGATGACATCGGTGCTATGGAGGATAAGGTTCAATCCATTTGGGTGGAAATCAGGAATAGTAAGGCGAAAAGGTCACTGATAGGAGTAGTCTATAGGCCACCAAATAGTAACATTATGGTGGGGCAGGCAATAAACAAAGAAATAACTGATGCATATAGAAATGGTACAGCAGTTATCATGGGGGATTTCAATCTACATGTCGATTGGTTTAACCAGGTCGGTCAAGGCAGCCTTGAGGAGGAATTTCTAGAATGTATCCGCGATAGTTTCCTCGAACAGTATGTAATGGAACCTACAAGGGAACAAGCGGTCCTAGATCTGGTCCTGTGTAATGAGACAGGATTGATTCAGAATCTCATCGTTAGGGATCCTCTCGAAAGGAGCGATCACAATATGGTGGAATTTAAAATACAGATGGAGGGTGAGAAGGTAAAATCAAGCACTAGTGTTTTGTGCTTAAACAAAGGAGATTACAATGGGATGAGAGAAGAACTAGCTAAGGTAGACTGGGAGCAAAGACTTTATGGTGAAACAGTTGAGTAACAGTGGAGAACCTTCCAAGCGATTTTTCACAGTGCTCAGCAAAGGTTTATACCAACAAAAAGGAAGGACGGAGAAGGACGGTAGAAAGAGGGAAAATCGACCGTGGATATCTAAGGAAATAAGGGAGAGGATCAAATTGAAGGAAAAAGCATACAAAGTGGCAAAGATTAGTGGGAGACTAGAGGACTGGGAAATCTTTAGGGGGTAACAGAAAGCTACTAAAAAAGCGATAAAGAAGAGTAAGATAGATTATGAGAGTAAACTTGCTCAGAATATAAAAACAGATAGTAAAAGTTTCTACAAATATATAAAACAAAAAAGAGTGGCTAAGGTAAATATTGGTCCTTTAGAGGATGAGAAGCGAGATTTAATAATGGGAGATGAGGAAATGGCTGAGGAACTGAACAGGATTTTTGGGTCGGTCTTCACAGTGGAAGACACAAATAACATGCCAGTGACTGGTGGAAATGAGGCTATGACAGGTGAGGACCTTGAGAGGATTGTTATCACCAAGGAGGTAGTGATGGGCAAGCTAATGGGGCTAAAGGTAGACAAGTCTACTGGCCCTGATGGAATGCATCCCAGAGTGCTAAAAGAGATGGCTAGGGAAATTGCAAATGCACGAGTGATAATTTACCAAAATCGACTAGACTCTGGGGTGGTCCCGGCGGATTGGAAATTAGCAAACGTGACACCACTGTTTAAAAAAGGAGGTAGGCAGAAAGCGGGTAATTATAGGCCAGTGAGCTTAACTTTGGTAGTAGGGAAGATGCTGGAATCTATCATCAAGGAAGAAATAGCGAGGCATCTGGATGGAAATTGTCCCATTGGGCAGACGCAGCATGGGTTCATAAAGGGCAGGTCGTGCCTAACTAATTCACTGGAATTTTTTGAGGACATTACCAGTGCGGTAGATAACGGGGAGCCAATGGATGTGGTATATCTGGATTTCCAGAAAGTCTTTGACAAAGTACCACACAAAAGGTTGCTGCATAAGATAAAGATGCATGGCATTTAGGGGAAAGTAGTAGCATGGATAGAGGATTGGTTAATTAATAGAAAGCAAAGAGTGGGGATTAATGGGTGTTTCTCTGGTTGGCAATCAGTAGCTAGTGGTGTCCCTCAGGGATCAGTGTTGGGCCCACAACTGTTCACAATTTACATCGATGATTTGGAGTTGGGGACCAAGGGCAATGTGTCCAAGTTTGCAGACGATACTAAGATAAGTGGTAAAGCAAAATGTGCAGAGCATACTGGAAGTCTGCAGAGGGATTTGGATAGGCTAAGTGAATGGGCTAGGGTCTGGCAGATGGAATACAATGTTGACAAATGTGAGGTTATCCATTTTGGTAAGAATAACAGCAAAAGGGATTATTATTTAAATGATAAAATTTTAAAACATGCTGCTGTGCAGAGAGACCTGGGTGTGCTAGTGCATGAGTCGCAAAAAGTTGGTTTACAGGTGATTAAGAAGGCAAATGGAATTTTGTCCTTCATTGCTAAAGGGATGGAGTTTGAGACTAGGGAGGTTATGCTGCAATTGTATAAGGTGTTAGTGAGGCCACACCTGGAGTATTGTGTTCAGTTTTGGTCTCCTTTCTTGAGAAAGGATGTACTGGCACTGGAGGGTGTGCACAGGAGATTCACTAGGTTAATCCCAGAGCTGAAGGGGTTGGATTACGAGGAGAGGTTGAGTAGACTGGGACTGTACTCATTGGAATTTAGAAGGATGAGGGGGATCTTATAGAAACATATAAAATTATGAAGGGAATAGTTAGGATCGATGCGGGCAGGTTGTTTCCACTGGCGGGTGAAAGCAGAACTAGGGGGCATAGCCTCAAAATAAGAGGAAGTAGATTTAGGACTCAGGTTAGGAGGAACTTCTTCACCCAAAGGGTTGTGAATCTATGGAATTCCTTGCCCAGTGAAGCAGTAGAGGCTCCTTCATTAAATGTTTTTAAGATAAAGATAGATAGTTTTTTGAAGAATAAAGGGATTAAGTATTGTGGTGTTTGGGCCGGAAAGTGGAGCTGAGTCCACAAAAGATCAGCCATGATCTCATTGAATGGTGGAGCAGGCTCGAGGGGCCAGATGGCCTACTCCTGCTTTTTGTTCTTATGTTATTATGAACAGGCTTTCATGAGGTTAACGGGGAAAGAGGTTACCTTTATTATTCTTAAACCAATCTAAAGTAAAATAACAAAATACTTCCACACACACACTCAAAGTCCCCACACACAGACACACACGCAAACAGATTGCAGAGTGGGGAATGACAGGTTGGTCAAATTAGAGTCTTTATAAGAATGAAAGGACATTCACAATTTGTAGTTTGGTGACTCAGCTGGCATCAAGCTGACCAGTGATCTGACTGCTTTCGCTTGGTGGTCTTTTCCTCTCAGTATTGACATGGTTTGAATCTACAGGTTGATGAGCTCCTGTTCTTCTGGAGACGCAGCTGTGGAGTAGAGTTGTGCCTTTAAAACCTCTGTCCGCCGCACACGGAGGGGCAAACAATAGCAGACAGGGCCCAGAAGCATGAAGGTTGGGTGGAGGGAAAGAGAGGGAGGACGGATCTCTCAGCATCTCAGCTGCCTGCCCAAGTTGTGCTGAGTAAACGTGTCTTCAAACATACAACAAGTTGGCTTGCCACGTGGCCACCCTCGGCAACTGACCAGTAATCCAAACATTGATTGCCCATTGATTTGTAGCTTGATTAGGTCTGATATGAAAATTCCCCCTCTTCGCCAGGATCTCATTTTTCACGTGGTTAGGATTGACGGTTTGTATCCACCCAGGTGAATATCTGGATGCTGTGCGAATGAAATAGGAGACAGTGGTGTAGTGGTATTGTCACTGGACTAGTAATCAAGAGACCCAGGGTAATCTTCTGGGGACCTGGATTTGAATCCTACCAGGACAGTTAGTGGAGTTCAAATTCAATACAAATCTGGAATTAAAAGTCCAATGATGACCATGAACCATTGTCAATTGTCTTTGAAACCCATCTGGTTCACTAATGTCCTTTAGGAAAGGAAATCTGCCATGTAACATGTGACTACATCGACATGTGACTCCAGGCCCACAGCAATGTGGTTTACTCTTAAATGCCCTCAGGGATGGGCAATAAATACTGGCCCAGCCAGCGACACCCACATCCCATGAACAAAAAAAAAGTGGTTCATTCACATTCCTCTGCGGTCAGTGTCTTTGATGGGCTTTTTTTGCAGACTCGCTGTCGCCATCTCAATGGCCGTTAGAATGTAGAGCATATAGAAATGCAAATTAGGCAGCCATCTTGTCTGTGAGTGCTAGCCAATTTGGTCTGTGTCCTTTAAAAAAATCTGTTCGGGAAGAGGTTCCACGAGCGTCTCACCAAATCTCTAGCTGGGGCCGGGATCCCTGCCACCTCCACATGATTCCACCCAAAAGCTTTTCAGTCCATAGTTGTAAATAATAACCACTGCGTAGGAATATATCTTGATAAACCAATGCCTGGTCTACTCTTAGAGCCAGCCGTGGCTCAGTTGGCACCACTCTTACCAAACCATTCTGAATCACAAAGTTCTAATGTCAAGTCCTACTTGGGGCATCAAAGTTGACTCTCCAGTGCAGTACCCAGGGAGTGCTGCAGTGTTGGAAGTGCCAACTTTTAGATGAGATGTTAAACCAAGATTCCATCTGCTTGTTGAGATGGATGTGAATGATTCCATGGCACTGTTTCAATGAAGAGCAGAGGGGTAATCCCCGGGGGGTCCTGTCCATTATTTATCCCTCTACCAACATTATTTAAAACAGATTGCCTGATGATTATCTCATTGTTGTTTGTGGGAACTTACTGTGTACAAATTGGCTGCTGGACTCCCTACGTCACAACAACACTGACAATTCAAAAGCACTTCAATCCCTTTGGGGATGTCCTACGGTTGTGAAAGATGCTAGGTAAATGCACGTTCTCTATTTAAATGTTTCGATTTATGTTGTGTAAAAATATCGGCGACGGCGTAACTGGCTCTAAAACATCAATGATGCAATCTACTCTGTGATCCTACAATCTACTCTGTGATCCTTTCCTTATGAAGATGTGACTCCTCTACCACACTCCAAGCATGCGGGAGAAAAAGTAACAACAGAACAATAACCACCTGCATTCTTTTAACTTTATCTTGGATGCTTCCCTGCAAGTTTTTACAGGTACACAAGCAGTTTGACAAGACGAATAAAAACAAATAGCAGCTGCAGTGACATCATAAGAAAAGAATTGATCTGCATTTTCTCCCAACATGTTATTTCATGTCCAGCCTTCATTAAGGTCACGCCCAGGAATGTGGCCATATAATACAAGTTAATTGTCAGCGGAGATTTGCTGCTTTTCAAGCTTATTGTCAGGTTCACTGACGCAGTCCAGTGCTGTGACTGCAACGTGTTATCGGAAGCTAAATCTGGCATGATGTGGAGCCCTGGCAGGTGGGAGGGGAGAGAGGAGCAGGGAGGAGGAGGGATGGAGAAGGGGGAGCAATAGGGCAGAGATGGCAGCAGAAGAGGTAGTTACTATTCGTACGCTAAACAACAGGGAGGGAGGGGAAGTGGGAGAGTGGGTGAGGGGAGGAGGAGACAGTGAAGGAGGAGGGAATGCCATGTCGGAAGCAGTCATCGTTCGAACATTAAACAAGTCACTTCTCTGTCGGGCAGATCCCTACAATGGGTGCAGAGTTGATCAATTTTTGGAATGCAGAACATCTGGCTCATAAATCCATTCACCTGGTAACTAGTGTTGTGTTGGAAAAAAGACACACGCAAACAAACAAACAAACATACACACACACACGCACACACACACTCAATCGCTCACTCATTCACTCACACAGATTTGGCACGAGAAACTAATGAGGAGGCGGCATCTTGGGCCGGTGCCATACCTATTGAAGTCATTCGACCGGGAGGGCCACTGAGTGCGGCGGACATGGCAGGTTTGAGGTGGCTGGCTCCCGTGTTCGTTTTCAAGGAGGGAATCTGGGGAGAGGTTGGCGATGCGGGCGACTTTGTGGGGTCGAACATTTTCGGCTTGGCTGAGAGGTTCAGTGGCTGTGTCACTTCGTCCTTAAAACAACAGAAACAGAAAACAGTGAGTAAGGCAGAAACAGCCGGAGCTCATCGCAAAGAGTGCAAGTATTTATTAAATGCCGCGGTTCATGGCTCCAAAAACCAATAAACAAGAGGATTTGGCAGTCTTCTTTATAAATACTCATTTTGCCACTATCAGCGCACATAATGAGAATCAAAGAGGTACATTCAGTTGCAAAAACATGCTTTATAAATTAATCAGGCTGCTGATATCATCCCGTTGATGAAATAATTGCATCAAATTAAGATAGGACGTTCACATGACAGGGTGGCTGAATCAGATAATGTTTGTCTCGCAGCTGCGCCCACACACTCCTGGACTGATTAATAAGGCAACAATTAGTTCATGGGGACACAGGGGTGGGGGGGGGCTTTGACTCAAAACAATATTTTGTTCTTACACAGACACTGTCCCGCTATCTCGAGAAATCGTAGGATGAATAAGAGGAATAGACCAATCAGCCCCTCAGGCCTTTCCCACCATTCAATTAGAGCATGGCTGGTCTGTATCTTAACTCCATTCAGCCCACCTCAGTTCTGTAAGGCCTAATGACTCTTGCCTAACAAGAACCTATCAATCTCAGTTTTAAAACCCCAAATCATCTTCGTAGCTTTTACCACACCTAGTCCAAAAGAGAACACGGATATTTCTCCAAATATTGGCTGCTCTAGTCTTCTCTCTGGAATATGGCTTTAAAAGTTAAGCTCTAGGGGCAATCCTTCAGCAGAGAGGTCAACTTCAGAAGGACATGGTGTGACAAAGCCCTTTCATGTTCTTGCAGACAGGCTGTCGGGTCATTCATGTCAAATTGGTGTCTTTGTGATGAGGGTAATAGGGTGGGCCCTAAAGGTCGCCTGCATGCCAGATCAGAAGGTTTAGGCATCAAATCATTTCCAATGGTCTCTTAGCATCTTGAGGAAAGAAACAAACAACAGTAGCTGACCCCTACAACCTCAGATCCATAAGATGAGCTAATATAACCCAAAATGATCCATTTCTGACAGTACTGACATCTTTGGGTGAATCCACAGCAATTATTAAATCCATCGTTCGAAAGAGACCATGGGCAGAATTCTCCCAACCTGCCCACAGTGGGTTTGGTGGTGGGTGGGCACGGAAAATCCGGCGGGAGCCAAAAAGTTAGAAACCCGCCAGATAACATTACGTTGCAATTCTCCCAATGGCAGATTATTGGCGGGTCGGTCATACACTGGCAGGTGGTGCGAACCCCGTTTGCATTCATTTGCATCTCATGATCATTAATACAGCTGCCCACCGGTGTCCCATCAGGCCTTCCAATCTTACATCATGCTAGTGGGAAATCATGTCAGCCGATTGTTCAAGACTGGCGTGCACAAGGCTGTCCACAGTTAGCCAAAGACTTAGAGGCAAGTGCAACAAAGTCTTTCTGCCATAGTGCTGCGTTGTTCTTAATGCAGTATATACCACTCTGCCGGGGAAGACTGGCCCCTGCCCTCCAGCTCCATGCCGGACTGGTCTTCATGGACAGCACCGTGCTGCTGGACCCATGGACCCTCTTGTGTCACGGAGGCAGATCAGTACAGCACAGGGGTCTCCTTCCCCCCTGGTGCCACATGCCAGTGTCTATCTGGACAGCACTGTGCTGCAGGACTCATGGGGTCATCGCACCAAAGGTCCGAAGTTTGACCGTGGATGGAGTGCAAGGTGGGAGTGGAAGTTGACCTGACGAAGACTAGGGGACAATGCAGAAGGAAGGCTATGCAAGGAGGGGGATGGTAAGTTGAGGGATCATAATGGCAGGCAGAGGGGAAAGGAGGTGGATGAAGATGAACAATGGAAGGGATTAAAGACTAGAGAGATGGAGTTTAAGACTAGGGAGGTTATGCTGCAATTGTATAAGGCGTTAGTGAGACCACACCTGGAGTATTGTGTTCAGTTTTTGTCTCCTTACTTGAGAAAGGACGTACTGGCACTGGAGGGTGTGCAGAGGACATTCACGAGGTTAATCCCAGAGCTGAAAGGGTTGGATTACAGGGGGAGATTGAGTAGGCTGAGACTGTAGTCGTTGGAATTTAGAAGGATGAGGGGGGATCTTATAGAAACATATAAAATTATGAAGGGAATAGGTAGGATAGATGCGGGCAGGTTGTTTCCACTGGCGGGTGAACATAGAACTTAGAACATTACAGCACAGTACAGGCCCTTCGATCCTCGATGTTGCACCGACCTGTGAAACCAATCTAAAGCCCATCTACACTATTCCCTTATCGTCCATATGTCTATCCACTGACCATTTGAATGCCCTTAGTTTTGGCGAGTCCACTACTGTTGCAGGCAGGGCATTCCACGCCCTTACTACTCTCTGAGTAAAGAACCTACCTCTGACATCTGTCTTATATCTATCTCCCCTCAATTTAAAGGTATGTCCCCTCGTGCTATAACATCACTATCCGAGGAAAAAGGCTCTCACTGTCCACCTTATCCAATCCTCTGATCATCTTGTATGCCTCAATTAAGTAACCACTTAACCTTCTTCTCTCTAACGAAAACAGCCTCAAGTCCCTCAGCCTTTCCTCATAAGATTTTCCCTCCATACCAGGCAACACTCCGGTAAATCTCCTCTGCACCCTTTCCAATGCTTCCACATCCTTCCTATAATGCGGCGACCAGAATTGCACGCAATACTCTAAATGCGGCCGCACCAGAGTTTTGTACAGCTGCAACATGACCTCAATGCTCCGAAACTCAATCCCTCTACCAATAAAAGCTAACACACCGTACGCCTTCTTAACAACCCTCTCAACCTGGGTGGCAACTTTCAGGGATCTATGTACATGGACACCGAGATCTCTCTGCTCATCCACAATGCCAAGAATCTTACCATTAGCCCAGTACTCTGTCTTCCTGTTATTCCTTCCAAAATGAATCACCTCACACTTTTCTGCATTAAACTCCATTTGCCACCTCTCAGCCCAGCTCTGCAGCTTATCTATGTCCCTCTGTAACTTGTAACATCCTTCCGCACTGTCCACAACTCCACCGACTTTAGTGTCATCTGCAAATTTTCTCACCCATCCTTCTACGCCGTCCTCCAGGTCATTTATAAAAGTGACAAACAGCAGTGGCCCCGAAACAGATCCTTGTGGTACACCACTAGTAACTGGACTCCAGTCTGAACATTTCCCATCAACCACCACCCTTTGTCTTCTTCCAGCTAGCCAATTTCTGATCCAAATGGCTAAATCACCCTGAATCCCATGCCTCTGTATCTTCTGCAGTAGCCTACCATGGGAAACTTTATCAAACGCTTTACTGAAATCCATATACACCACATCAACTGCTTTACCCTCATCCACCTGTTCGGTCACCTTCTCAAAGAACTCAATAAGGTTTGTGAGGCATGATCTACCCTTCACAAAACCGTGTTGACTATCTCTAATCAAATGATTCCTTTCCAGATGATTATACATCCTATCTCTTATAAACCTTTCCAAGGTTTTGCCCACAACAGAAGTAAGGCTCACTGGTCTATAGTTACCGGGGTTGACTCTACTCCCCTTCTTGAACAAGGGGACAACATTTGCTATCCTCCAGTCTTCTGCCACTATTCCTGTAGACAAAGATGATTTAAAGATCAAAGCCAAGGGCTCAGCAATTTCCTCCCTAGCTTCCCAGAGAATCCTAGGATAAATCCCATCCGGCCCAGGGGACTTATCTATTTTCACACTTTCCAGAATTGCTAACACCTTCTCCTTATGAACCTCAAGCCCTTCTAGTCTAGTCGCCTGAATATCAGTATTCTCCTCGACAACATTGTCTTTTTCCTGTGTGAAAACTGACGAAAAATATTCATTTAGCACCTCTCTAAAGCAGAACTAGGGGGCATAGCCTCAAAATAAGGGGAAGTAGATATAGCACTGAGTTTAGCAGGAACTTCTTCACCCAAAGGGTTGTGAATCTATGGAATTCCTTGCCCAGTGAAGCAGTAGAGGCTCCTTCATTAAATGCTTTTAAGCTAAAGATAGATAGTTTTTTGAAGAATAAAGGTATTAAGGGTTATGGTGTTCGGGCCGGAAAGTGGAGCTGAGTCCACAAAAGATCAGCCATGATCTCATTGAATGGAGGAGCAGGCTCGAGGGGCCAGATGGCCTACTCCTGCTCCTAGTTTGTATGTTCTTATACCACAATGATAACTAGGAGGGAATTGATAAAGACTCCAGGTGCAGTGGATCTGTGGCATGGACGCCTCACAGTTGATGGAGTTGGGTGGGAAGGTGGGTGAATCGAGGAACCGACTTCTTCTTGAGGCTGCTAGCCGTTTCCCTCTGGGTTGCTGACATCTTGCGCAGTCTGGCGGAGAGAGTGGTAGGTGTGCGTGGACTGGTATTTAGATATGGCACTGGGACCATCGAACCGGTCATCTGAGGATGGGCAGACGATTCAGCTGCTGACCCGCCAGAAGACCGGAGGGGAACTCACTTATGCATGACTACTGACATTCCAAGCGCACAGTCTAGTCTGGGATCCTGACATTCTGGTCAGTCGGACGGGCACCACTGGAGCCACCCACTATCTCACTTTATCTCAAAATGCGAGAATTCCACCCTTGCTTGACGCACAATGATATCAAGTTCCTGAGGCAGCATCTTCGAAACCCATGGCCACTACTATCAAGAAGGACAAGGGCAGCAGATTCATGGGAACACCACCATCTGGACATTCCCCTCCAAGTCACTCACCATCCTGATTTGGAAATATACCGCTGCCATTCCTTCACTCTGGTTGGGTCAAAATCCTGGAACTCCCGCCCCACAGGGCAAGTCCTAAAAACCACCAGCCAGTACAGGGGTTGTACCGGAGCTGTTGCCATTATTCTGCACCATGACTCTTAGCCAACTGAGTTCATGACCAACCTCCTTGTAGACCTTAAATGCTTCGTCTGTAACCTGCTCCAGCCGTACAGCCCTCCAAAATCAACTCTCTGATTCTGATCTCTTACGCAAACCTTGATTTTCATTGTTCGGCCATTGGTGCGAATGCCTGCAGCTGTCTAAGCCGGAAATTTTAAAATTCCCTCCCGAAAAGGTTTGCGAGAATGGTTCCCGGAATGGGAAACATCAGTTATGAAGATAGTTTGGAGACTCTTTTCCATTGAAAAAAAGGCGGCTAAGAGGAGATTTGATAGAGTGTTCAAAATCATGAGGGGATCTGGTCAGAGTAGACGGGGGGGGAACTACTCCCAATCATGAAGGGATCAAGAACGAGAGGGCACAGGTTTAATCTGATTAGCAAAAGAAGCAAAAGCAACATAAGGAAAATATTTTTCAAGCACGAGAAGTTAGGGTCGGGAATTTTTTTTTAATTCATTTTTACCAGATATGGGCATCATTGGCTAGGCCAGCATTTGTTGCCCATCCCTAAATTGCCCTTGAGAAGGTGGTGGTGAGCAGCCTTCTTGGACTGCTGCAGTCCATGTGGTGTCAGTATAACCACTGTGCGGTTAGGGAAATTTAATTCATGATGCAGAGCGAGGCCAGCAGCGCGGGGTCAATTCCCATACTGGCTGAGGTCATTCATGAAGGCCACCTTCTCAACCTCACCTGAGGTGTAGTTAATCTCAGGTTAAATCACCACCAGTCAGCTCTACCCCTCAAAGAGGAAAACAGCCTATGGTCATCTAGGACAATGGCGACTTTACCTTTATTTACCTGTTAGGGAAGGAGTTCTAGAATTCTGACCCAGCGACAGTGAAGGAACAGCAATATATTTCTTAGGCAGGGTGGTGAGTGACTTGGGGGGGAACATCCAGGTGCTGGTGTTCCCATGAACCTGAAGCTCTTGTCCTTCGGGATGGTAGTGGTCGTGGGTTTGGAAGGTGCTACCTGAGGAGCCTTGGTGAGTTCCTGCAGTGTATCTTGTAGATGGTACACATGGTTACACTGCCCGAGATTGTGGAGGAGGCATTCAAGAGGGAGTTGGATGATTATTCGAAAAGAAACAATCTGGAGGGTTATGGGAAGAAGGCAGGAGAACGGCACCAGGTAAATTACTCATTTGGAGAGACCATGCAGCCACGATGGGCCAAATGGCCTCCTTCTGTGCTGTAACAATTCTGTGATTCTGCAAAAATCTCTACATTCTCCATTAAGATGCACCTTAAATCCTACCTCATTGCGCAAGCTTTTGGTTATGTATCCTAATTTCTACTTCTATCTTGTTTCATAATTACCCAGTGAAGCACCTTGAGGTGTTTTAACACATTAAAGGCTCTGCATAAATGTTTTTGTTGTTGTCCATTGCATGCACAGACATATTTCAAGAACTTTTAACACAATTCTGTACATATTTTAACTTTCTAGATAAAAAACATCAATGGAGCACAGCATGCATCTCATCTACTGTCAATCTTCAAATTATATTTTCCTCTCTGTTAAAACTGAACTCTGCCCTGTCTTCAGCGGTGATGCACAGTGGAATCAATTTTTGGCATCACAGTTTGCTCATGCTGACAAATTTCCCAGCTCCCTCAAAAGCTACAAAAACAAGGAGCTCCACATTTCTTTCTCCACAAACGGTGCTCCCAGCTAGGCCGGGGTTGTTTCCCTTCGAGCACCGAAGGCTCGAGGGGGGGCCTGATTGAGGTGCACAAAATTATGAGGGGCATAGATAGGGTGGATATGAAGGAGCTTTTCCCCTTAGTGGAGGGGTCAATTACCAGGGGACAGAGATTTACAGCAATGGGCAGAGGTTTGGAGGGGATTTGAAGAAAGGCTTTTTCACCCAGAGGGTGGTGAGAATCTGGAACTCACACACGGACAGTGACCCAGAACCGGAATCAAACCGGGGACCTCGGCGCCGTGAGGCAGCAGTGTACAGTTCCCAATCTTGGCTGTGTTGTTTGGGGGGAATCGCTACATGGGTCAGCTAGGCTAACCTTGCAGCATGGGTCAGTGACAGATTTAGCAGCTACAACCACAAGCCTGGCATTTACATAACACCAATATAATAAAACTTCCAACTCTTCATAGGACCATTAATTAGATAGCAATCAACAACCAGCCAAAAAAAGGTAATCAAACATTAGATCAAAAGAGGTTGGCTTTAAAGATTGCCTTGGAGGAGGAAAGAGGGGCACAGAAGAAAGAAGGTTAGGGAGAGAATTTCAGAACTCATGCCAAAGAGGGTTGCAAACTCAGCCAGCCACACTGCAGTGAAGTTTATGGGGCATGCAGGCAGGTCAGATTTGGAGGAAAGCAGTGGAGAGCTGGAGGAGTTGAGAGGGACAGGAAAGGGCAAGGAGAGATTGAGACATGAGGATTCTAAAACTGAGGCGTTGGTGGACTGGAGGCCAATGCAGGTCAGCAAGCTCAGGGCTGATGGTTTAACAGGACTTGTGCAAGTTAGGCAGCAGAAGTTTGGTCAACAGCCTTGGCAGAGGTGGGCAGCAGGGTGGCACAGTGGTTAGCACTGCTACCTCACGGCACCGAGGACTCGGGTTCGATCATGGCACCGGGTCACTGTCCATGTGGAGTTTGCACATTCTCGCTGTGTCTGCGTGTGTCTCACCTCACAACCCAAAGATGTGCAGGGTAGGTGAAATGGCCACGCTGAATTGCCCCTTAATTGGAAAAACATTGAATTGGGTACTCTAAATATATGTTTTAAAAAACAGCCTCCGTAGAGGCCCTGGATCAAACCAGCTTATCTTACGAAAACTGTCTGTGAGGTGCATGTTGGGGAATGTAAAGGGGGCAGGTCATGCCATAAATGTCAAAATGCATCGGAGGCAAAGAGAAACAAGTTGACCACCCTGAGACCCCGGGAGAATCCTTGGTCCCTTCACATCTGGTACCAAAGCTGGAATCTATTATGGCTGATTGAATAAAGCTCAATCCGCGCTTGAGGGTCCAAAATGAGCTGCGAGGCCAGGGCAATCTGAACAGGGTAATATACTTCCAGCAAAACAAAGATGGGTCGTTTTTCAATCTTGTCAGTTGTGGCTCAGTGGGTAGCATGCCCTCTTCTTGAGTCAGAGAGTCCAAGTCTCGCCCCAGTGAGCACAAACATCTAATCTGACACACTAATCCAGTACCGAAAGAGTGCTGCACTGTCAGCGGTGTTGGGGAGAAGATTAAATTAAGGCCCTGTCTGCACTGGCAAGTAGACGTCTTAAGAATCCATGGCATGATTCAGAAAAGAATGGGAGAGTTCTTCCAGCTTTCCTGGCTGTTATTTACACCTCAGGCAATATTTGTGGGATCTTGCTATATGAAAATTGGCTGCTGTGTTTCTTTATATTGCAACAATATAAGTACAAGTATGCAACCCTACGCAAAGGCCATTTGGCGCAGTGGGGAGCGTCCCTGCCTCTGAGCCAGAAGCTCTGGGTTCGAGTCCCACCCCAGGACTTGATGGTCAAGGAAGGTGTGTTCAAAACACGGCCAAACAGGCTGAGTATCAACCTGCAAAATCCTTCCAAACATGCCAATGGCTGGCGGTAAGAACGAGAGAGATTCCTGGTCAGCCATGCTTGATGTGGAGTGGTGCCGCAACAAGCTATAAGCCGCTAGCGACAGACTAGCAACCTATTCCAGAATTACTAGCTATGGAAACAAACAAAGAACAAAGAACAATACCGCACAGGAACAGGCCCTTCGGCCCTCCAAACCTGCACTGGTCATGATGCTAACCTTGGCCAAAACCCTCAGCACTTCCTTGTGCCTTAGTGCACCCATTAGGTGTGGGAAGAGAATCGGATGGATGCAACCCTATTGCACAATACAAATTTGTAATCTCATTCAGAGGGACCGGTGCGGGGCTTGGGGGAGGGAGGATATTCTGAAACAGTGCATGGAAGGGTAGCTTTAAAACAAAGGGAAAAAGTGAACTTGAATTTATGTTGCACCTTCACAAGGCCAGGGCATCCCAAAGTGCTTCATGGCCAATGAAGTACACTTTGAAGTGCAGTTGCTATTCTAATGCAGCAGCTCGAAGACCCCCCAAACTGCAATGGGATGACCAGGGTCAAGTGATGCGCTACAGACGTAACGGGCAGCTGAGAGAGAGAGAGAGCATTGCTGCACACTTTTCTCCGACTCCCCCTGCTGCAGATGACTTGAGAGTCGGAGACCGGCCAGTCGGAGCAAGAGGTAAAAAAAATATTAGCTTTCCCAGCAACAGCATTCCTCACAAAAAAAATATATAAATGTAAAAGATAACGATGCAAGAGCACTTAGATAGCTACAGGCACATCCGTTGGAGGGGGTCAAAGGTTGCTATGTACAAAGTACAATAAATATTTTAATAGGCGGATAGTTATGGTCTGAAGATTATCGCTGGAACTAGTAGCCAGTGGCCTTGCAGGGGAGGTGGTGTCCAGATTATCTTGACAATAGTCAAAGTACACTGTCGGTGCTCAGTCACATTGTTAAGCAGAACGTTGATATGAACATTTTATCTGATTTGACGCATGGACACTATCTGTTTTTGGCCATCTGTCAATAGGGCAACAACCGTTCAGAATACCACAGCCAATCCAAGGTCTCGGTAAGATTCACACGCAACCTGCTGACTTACTGTGAATTATCTGACTGGTTAGGGTGATCAGAGGGTCTTCCCTACCAAAACACAAATTATCAAAATGAATCTTCGCCCAATATGGTCTTACCTCTGAGCCCAGACAACAGGCTAAAGTTATTCAAAGCTAAATATTGACAATATTCCTCATTGATGCAATTCAGATTCCTTTCAAAGAGCTCTATTTTTTAAAAAATGTTGATGATAAACAACAACTTCTAAAACAGCTGACCTTTCCTGGACTCTGCAAAGAAAACAGAGCCGGCATTTACACAGCACTTTTCATGTCCTCTGAATGTCCGGTGTGGCCTTGCAGCCAATGGCTTACTTTTAATGTGCATTCACCATCGCTTGGTGGGCAAACATGAAAGTCAATTTGTGTACAGTGAGGTCCAAAAAACAGCACATGAATTGAGTGCTTGGCGGGTGGTGGATGGGGAATGAATGTTAGCTGGGAGAATTCCCTGCTCCCCTATGAATCATGCCAGGAGATCTTGTACATTCACCAAAACAGGCAGGAGGACCCTCAAAATCTCTTCAGAAAAATAATGACATTTCTGTTTACGTTGCCAATAAAAGCGAGATGTCTCCACTTTCCCATTGAGTTTAGTCCTCTCAGTCTCCCCTGCACCATAGGTTTTGAATAAAATTTAACCCTCTAACTTGCAACAGATTGTTTCAAAATTAAATCACAAGCCTTTAACAATTCTGAACAAACATAGCTATCTGAGAAGATCACAGTACCTTGCTTTTGGGTGGAGGGGTGTTTCTACTTTTCTCTGTCTGGATGTTGTTGGGTGATAGAGTGTTGCTCAGGCTGGCCTGTGACATGCCATGTAACTTGGCTCCTGGAGACACCTGCATCGCAGCAAGTTGGGCCGCATACAACTGCTGTAACAGATCAATGGATATCATTTTATAAATACACACATCCCTCGCCACAGTTTGTGTTAACCCCACAACCTTGCATTGACCGGGATTGTAGGTCCTGCACTGTCCACCTCGCATTGATTGCGCCAAGAAGTTAGGAAGATTGAGAGGTGATCTTATTGAAGCAAATAAGATCCTGAGAGGATTGAATAGGATGGATACCCGGAGGGTGTTTCCACTTGTGGGGGAGACCAGAAACAGGGGACACAGTTTAAGAAGAAGTCTACTGTTTAAGAAAAAATTAATTTGTCTCTCAAAGGGCCAGTAGTATGTGGCATTCTCTTCCCCATAAAACAGTGGAAGATGGGTTATTGAGTACATTCAAGGCAGGGTTAGACAGATTTTTTTGATAGACAAATGAGTCAAGGGTTATGGGGTTCGGGGGGGCCTAAAGAGGTTGAGGTTACAATCAAATGAAATTTCAAACTATTTTGTGGACTTTTATTCAATCTTATGATCTTATTGAACGGCAGAGCAGGCTTAAAAGGCCGAATGGCCTCCTACTGCTCTTAAATCCCATGTTTTGTTGTCTATTTTATTACTTTATCAGAATTACAAAGCCAGAGTTCAGAGTGTGGACAGGGGCAAACCCCTATTCCAGCTCCTTGCCTGCTCCAAGAACCAATTTAAATTGAATCCAATTCATGGTCCCCACAAGAGAGACGTACCAGATCCAGGCATTACACCTGACCTCACGCTCATCTTAGCCAAAACAACAAGAAGCGATTAAATCCCATGTTTCTAAGCAAGTAAAGCATCGCTCAAACTCAAAGGCAGGTCACTGATGGGTTGAAAACTGATGTGAGAAGAACCTGCCTCACAATGTTAGGGCTCGAACCAGAGCAGCATTTTTCCTTCAGTATTGTAGCATTTGAAATTTCAAACTATATTTTAGACTTTTATACAATTGGATTTTTACCAACACTTTCACTTGGCTACACCAGGACCGGCCATTATCTATCTGTGTTGTCACCTGGTCGATAAGGTACAAAAAGACTTGAGTTCATAAAGCATCTTTTTTGACCTCAGTGAAAGTCAGAGTGATTCAGAGCCAATCTAGTACATGTGAAGAGTAATCACTGTTCTAATGTATGAAACTCAGCAGCACACTGAGGACAGAAAGATCCCACAAACAGCAATGAGATGAAGGGCTCCATTATCATAACGCTCCAGTGCTATACTGGAGGAGTGCTGCACTGTTGGAGATACAGGGCGTCATTCTCCGACCCCCCGCCGGGTTGGAGAATCGCCGGGGGCTGCCGTGAATCCCGCCCCCGCCGGTTGCCGAAGTCTCCGGTACCGGATATTCGGGGGGGGCGGGAATCGGGCCGCGCCGGTTGGCGGGCCCCCCCGCTGGATTCTCCGGTCCGGATGGGCCGAAGTCCCGCCGATAAATTGCCTGTCCCGCTGGCGTGGAATAAACCACCTTTTGAACGGCAGGACAAGGCGGCGCGGGCGGGCTCCGGGATCCTGGGGAGGTCGCAGATGGCGGGGCGGAAATTCCTCCGGCGTTGGCCTAGCTCCTCAATGTTGGGGCTCGGCCCCCAAAGATGCGGAGCATTCCGCACCTTTGGGGCGGCGCGATGCCCGTCTGATTGGCGCCATTTTGGGCACCAGTCGGCGGACATCGCGCCGTTTCGGGAGAATTTCGCCCACAGTGTTTTGGATGAGATGTAAAGCGGAGACCCTTTCTCAGGTGGAGCTGAAAGATCCCTTGACACTAACCAAAGCAGAATAGGGAGAGATGTCCCTAGTTGATATTCACCTGTTAACCAATAACCTGGGGCGTCATTCTCCGCCGGCGGGAGTCTCCGTTTTGCCGGCGCCCGGGGGTTTCCCGACGGCGTGGGGCTGCCCCACAATGGGAAACCCCATTGACCGGCCGGTGTTACGGAGACTCCCGCCAGCCGGTCGGGGCAGAAATGTGGCGGGGCGGGTAGGAGAATTTCGCCCCTGGTTTCTGTGTTGAAGTGAAAACATGGGCCGGGATTCTCCGTTGTGAGTCTGCCCTGCTCCCGCTGCTAGCGAGGTTGGAGAATTTGGCCGTACTGCTCATTGGCAGCGGGATCTCTATTCCCGCTGCTTGTCAATGGGACTTCCCACTGAAACCACCCTACGTTATCAGGAAACCCATGAGCAGCAGTGCACGGTCAGTGGGACCAGAAGATCCCAACGGCTGGAGAATTCCAGCTATTGGGCTGGATTCTCCGCTGGCGGGATTCTCCGTTGTGCCAACAGCACACTCACCCCCGGGGATTACCCAACGCTGTGGGGCTGCTCATTATGGGAAATCCCATTGGCCGCTGACGGGGGTGCGTCGCACCAGAAAACTGGTGCGGCGGGACGAAGAATCCAGCCCATGATCTTCTGCTTCAGAGGCAAGACTGCTACCACTTGTGCGTTGGGAGTTGCATGAGGATAACGTTAGGTGGATCAATGATTCCTCCTCCACCCCACATGCCAAATATTCTTCAGGAATTCACTGACGTAGCACAGGTATGAAAATTTCCCACTTAGTTCAGTTTCAGATGTTTCAATGTACCAAGTGTCAATGCCTATGGTCAATGTGCTTGTGATCGTCAACCAAGAATTATTTGGCTTACCAACATGTATTTCATACATAAACCTGGTTGAGATATAACAAGGCTCTGAACTATAACAAGGCTCTGAACTACAAACTTGCCAAATTTAGTGGTCGATTGCTGTGTGGGCCTACACCTCATGAATGACAATTAATAATGTGCCATAAAAATCCAAACAATGATTTTTAATCCACTGGCTAGAAATCTGAATCGAACTTTTAAAAACAGACTTTTTAAAAACAGAGAGACGAAAGAGATTTGAACTCAGCCCAAGGTGGCTAACCCCAATTTGCATTACTGTATGTTCCATGTTACAATTCTTTGAAGTGGAGTCAGTGGGCGAAATTCTCCGACCCACCGCCGGGTCGGAGAATCACCGGGGGCTGGCGTGAATCCCGCCCCCGCCGGTTGCCGAAGTCTCCGGCACCGGATATTCGGCGGGGGCGGGAATCGCGCCGGTTGGCGGGCCCCCCCCCCCCCCCCCCCCGCTCGATTCTCCGGCCCGGATGGGCCGAAGTCCCAACGCTAAAATGCCTGTCCCGCCGGCGTAAATTAAATCACCTACCTTACCGGCGGGACAAGGCGGCGCGGGCGGGCTCCGGGATCCTGGGGGGGTCGCGGGGCGATCTGGCCCCGGGGGGGGCCCCCACGGTGGCCTGGCCCGCGATCGGGGCCCACCAATCCGCGGGTGGGCCTGTGCCGTGGGGGCACTCTTTCCCTTCCGCCTCCGCCACGGTCTCCACCATGGCGGAGGCGGAAGAGACTCCATCTACTGCGCATGCGCAGGAATGCTGTCAGCGGTCGCTGACACTCCCGCGCATGCGCCGCCCGGAGATGTCATTTCCGCGCCAGCTGGTGGGGCACCAAAGGCCTTTTCCGCCAGCTGGCGGTGCGGAAATACGTCCGGCACGGGCCTAGCCCCTCAATGTTGGGGCTCGGCCCCCAAAGATGCGGAGCATTCCGCACCTTTGGGGCGGCGCGATGCCCGTATGATTTGTGCCGTTTTGGGCGCCAGTCGGCGGACATCGCGCTGTTTCCGGAGAATTTCGCCCAGTATGTCTGCAAAATTCAAAGACAATGAGACCTTTTTTCTGGCCATTCCCGCTGATGGGTGTGATGATCATCATCATATGTATGTGTATTCCAAGTTATATGTTGTACTGTTGTAGTTCTAGCATCCGACCAGCAGGTGGTGCGAGTATCCAGATGCACCATGTGTTCGAGGACAAGGTGTTATTAAGGAGTTGATATTAGTCGCATATTAGAGTTGCTCTGTAGTATTTTAGTGTAAGTTAGCGTTAGACCATTATTTCCAACTGTATTAACTTTAGACATTATAATAATGCCTTAGGGTAGTGTTAGTAATAAATAGATTTGTTGTAAAACAAATGTTCTTTGTTAATACTACCACATCAAGATTCAACATCAGCATAATCAAAGAACATTGCAGTGGGATCCTCTGGCCGCGCTGAATCTAATTCTCCGCTGTGCTTTCTCTGATGGTGGGATGGACAAGCAAATTGCAATTGATTTCAGTGGGCGAAGAAGATCCTGCCAGCGGCCAATGGCATGCCGCCTCTGTCGCGGGTAAACGTGTGTGGGGGTGGCTTGAAAATTATGGCCCATGACAGCAGGGAAGCGTGAAGGACTTACATCTCCTGTTTCATTAACAAGGCATCTGGGGTAATTACCTGAGTTATTCAACTATTAGAGATTAAGACTAACCGTTTTGGCAATGGGACCCCGGCTAAGATGACTTCCAGATATGAGCTAATTTAGTCACTTTAGAATACATTGATTATGGACTAAACCTTCCCCTCTTGCCCGTCACAGGAATCATCATGGGTGGGTTGGATAATAAGTAAAAGGTCAGTTGACAGTGGGCAGGAATTTCTCATCCCTGGTCGGGGGGGGGACCAGAAAGTCCTGCCCGATGTCTTTTTTTTTAATTTGCCAGGCAGTTGGAGACAGAAGATTAGATGAAAAGCCAACTCTTTGTATGTTTTCTCAGCAGAACCGAGGGAGAAGAGCTCAGTGGAGCCCCTCTTTTGTTCTCCAAGCCACCTCTATCGTAAGCCTCAAGCCCTGTTTGCTGACAGTGTTCATCCGGGCCACCTTGCTGCAGGCAAGAATCCAACCCAGCACTACCATCTCCCAAAGAACAACCAACTCATATCTTTAAAGCCCATGGAATACAGCCTGACGCCAACTGAGTCAGCAAACTACACTGCATCTCTTTTACAGCTCTAATTTGGCCAACCCATCCTTCCCTAATCCGCATTTTTCATATGTGTGTGTGAACGTCAAGAGTGGCTGTGCACAAAAGTCAGTGTGTATTTTATTATTTGACTTAGATCACTTTAAATAAGTAAATGTAAAGTCACCAAAGTCCCAGATGAGCATAGACTGCTTTCCCCTTTGAGAGCTGACTGCTGGTGATTTAACCTGAGGATCACCACACCTCAGGCGAGGGGTAAGGCTTGAGAAGGTGGGGCCTTCATGATAACCTCAGCCGGTACGTGAATTGAACATATGCTGTTGGCCTCGCTCTGCATCATAAACCAGCTGCCCAATCAACTGAACTAAACGGGCCCCTGGTTTAAGTATAATAAAGCTAACCCGTTTCCTTGTTAAACTGAAGAAAACCTGCCCTATCAGTTATTTTGTAATCACAGCACGTAAACAATTACGTAGTCACTGAATTGGCAATGAGATCCTTTTTTTAAATACCTGTTGCAGTCAAACGAGGAGGACAGAAAGAGGAGAGCCATTCGAGCCGCTTCACTCGATCATTACACATGTGACTCCACTCCCAGGACACTTGATCACATTGCTCCATACTGACATCCTGCCGTTGGCTCATGGTGTCAGGATCGATAGCTTGCATTTTGAGGGTGCTGCTTCAGACTGCATGGCAACAGCTTCCCTCCTATCGCAGTCTTCGCACAATGAGGAACATCTCAGGGCACTTTGCAGGGCATGGGCACGATCCAATGGCCGTGCTGCGCCAGAGAAACAGCTCGTTGTGGTGCAGCGGGGCCAATAAAAGCAAGGAGACCCTGCTCCTGGGATCTAATCAGCTCGCCAGACCTCACGCGAGCCAACACGATCTCGCAAGACGTTCGCAATTTAAATCCAGCCCACAATGGCGGGATCAATTTTTAACAAATCTGCATATTAGACGAGACAGCTAGCCTCACTCTAATGTGCAGATTCTCGAGGTGCCTGAGGCTTTGGGATTCATCCCTTTCGCCTCAGAGCCCTTGGGTGAGTGCCATTCAGTACTAATCCCCCCCTTCACTGTCAGGTCAGATTACCTGAAGGTGCTGGGGATATGGTTTGGAGCTGCTGGGGCGTGCACCAAAAACTGGGAGGAGCGCATAGCAAAGGTAAGGCAGAAACTGGGCTGGTGGGAGCAACGCTCCCTCTCCATTGCGGGCAAAACCCTGGTCATCAGGTGTGAGGTACTCTCGGTGCTACTGTACGTGGCGCAGGTCTGGCCCATAACCCGACCCTACGCCACAGCAGTCACCCGGGCCATCTTCAAATTTATCTGGCGATCCAAGATGGACCGTGTCCGAAGGGACACCATGTACAAACCTCTGGAGAAGGGAGGGCGGAACGTACCCAACGCCTCCCTCATCCTGTTGGCCACCTTTGTGTCCAGCTGCATCAAGCTGTGCGTGGACCCCCAGTATGCAAACACCATGTGTCACTACATACTGAGGTTCTACCTGTCCCCGGTGTTACGAAGGATGGGCCTGGCCTCATTGCCGCGGAACGCTCCAAGTAGTTGGACCGTACCGTACCACCTGTCCTTCATGGAAAAGGTTTTGAAGGAAAACACCTTTGACCACAAGGCAATGAAGCAGTGGTCAGCACGTAATGTCCTCGAGGCCCTCAGGGAAAAGGAGACCGTGGAGGACGTGGGACGGTTCCCTGAGCAGACTGCCAGAGTCATCTGGCAGAACGCCTCATCACCAGAACTTACAAACAAGCACCAAGACCTAGCTTGGCTGGTGGTGAGAAGGGCCCTCCCTGTCAGATTCTTCATGCACACCCGAAGGCTCTGCGCCAATGCACGCTGCCCTCGGAGTGGCTGTGGGGGAAATGAGACGGTCACACACCTCCTTGTGGAATGTGCCTTTGCAAAGAAGGTCTGGAGAGAGATGCAGTAGTATTTGTCAAGGTTTATCCCGAACAGATCTGTGACACAGGACTCTGTGCTCTACGGACTGTTTCCAGGGGGACACACCGAGACAAATATCAACTGCTGCTGGAAGGTCATCAACTCGGTAAAAGGCGCTCTTTGGTCTGCCCGAAACCTGCTGATCTTCCAGTGCAAAGAATTGTCCTCGACCGAGTGTTGCAGACTGGCACATTCCAAGGTCCAGGACTACGTGCTGAGGGACGCCCTCAAGCTTGGGGCAGCTGCCGCCAAGGCGCAATGGGGAAAGACCACTGTGTAAGGTCTTTCCAGCAAAGGTACACCGAAGGGCGGGTAACAGTGTAAACCCCCCTCGGTCTGGGCAACCAACACTCCAATGTATAAAAGAAACATGACACTGTAAATATTTAAGAAGGAATTGTAATGTAAAGAGTGATATGTGTATGATAATATCAAAATTGAATGAAAGAAAGTCAAGGCAACGTGTAACCCTGCCGGAAATGTACAGTCAAGACAATTTGAAATGTTTCTGTAATGCTTATGATAAATTTTATGAATAAAGTATATTTTTTTGAAAAAAAAAAAAAAATCCCCACAAGTGGGGACCAGATGGAATGGTACACATGGGAGTCTCTCAGGAGATCGGAGGCCCCCAGCTGCATGCCCTTTGGACAGGGTGGTGCTCTGGCCCTGCTGGTGCCACCTGGATGCCAGCCTGGCAGTGCCCAGGCAATATTGCCAGCTGGAATGGCCACTGCCATGGTGCTGGTAGGGTAGTGCTAAGCTGGAATTTTTGTGCGTGCATGATCAGTATGTGGGAACCGTCCCCTTGTGCGTTTGGGCTGTGGGGGAGTTGGTGATGGCTTTGGGGGGGCCTCAGAGATTGGGACCATTTTTACTCTTGTTACCCTTGTGCGTTCTGGCAAGTAGAGCTCCCCACTGTACACAACGGGCCTTGGCTGCACGTTCCCCGTTCAGGCCCCTTATATAGTGTGAGTCACGTTGAATAGCCATGTGATTCTCGGTACTGCGAGTGCCAGGGAATATGCAGCTAAACGTGCTTTCTAGGGGACTTTGTTCCCTTTTGGGAGAATTGCGCCGAATGGTTTGATCACTTCATCGGCCTGAACATGCATTGGAATTGACCTCCCCACCTCAGTCAAAAGTGGTTCTTGGGACCCCAGAATCCGCTGCTGCCAACATTCTAATGTCATGCTTCCCAAACCTCGTCCTGGCATGGCCCCATTTTAATTCCTCACACTTTGTGTGAGCCCGGAGTAAATATTTTGGTGGTGCAAGAACTGCTGAGCTGTAGAGGGTGTGGAATGACTTCACTTGTTGAGCAGGGTGGGCTGAGGAGGCTTCCATTTGATGAGTTGGAGGGGGTGGGGTCATGAGTAAAAAGAACACCTACCTATTCACTGGATTTTTTTTGCAGCAGCAGCAATCAGGCCTTGAAGAGCAGGCCATTAGGCCATACCCACCAACAAAGGCAAATTAGGTTAAGGGAGCCGCGCACCGGCAGGAATTCATTCAAGGCAACCATTGCTACCTCGGAACCTGTGACTCCAAAATCTGATCGTGTGACCCCACTGGGGGTCGCGACCCCCAGTTTTGTAAATCCTGTTCTAATGTCATAATAGTGGTTGTGGGGAGGGTATCTGACTGAATGGGACCGCTGGATAGTCTAGCCCAGCTGCCTGACACCAATGACACTCTGACACTTTGGCAGAGCCGTCACTGGACCAGGAGTGGCTCTGGGAGTTGCCAACTCTCCCGGAGTCTCCAGGACAGAGCGAGCAACACTCAGGACATAAATCACAGTGTCCTTTTTACTCTTTCAACACCTTTTTTGATAAGTATAAGAATAGTGGAGATGGGGGGTGCAAGGGTTGGGAGGGGGGCGGGGAGAAGGCTGTAGGCCCAAAAGGGACAGTTGGAGGTGGGTTCTGTGGGTCATTTATTTCCCCCCATGCCTCGCCAGGGGGGCACTGGATCTAATTCGTGACCAGCAGCTAGAGGCCGAGTACAGTTAATAATTCAGCGCAGATCAAACATCAAACCGGCTGATGCTCCTAACGTGATTTGCTTTGTTAAGCAAAAGTCCCAATCAGCCGCCATGGAGTTAATCGCCATATTTCACACCCATGGTTCGAATCGGAGTGGGATTTTTTTCTTAACCTGCCACTCTAATTTAGGGAAGCAAAATTTAACCACTGATTTTCATTGAAACGGTTTTTGTTTTTGCTATGTAATGAATTTTATATTTAAGCATGATTTAATAAAGGCTCGAACCGTTAATTATTTTCAGACAGCTTTTTTTTTGCTTCATCAATGAAACTCCGCAGCTGTACTTCTCTATTCTTCGCTGTAATTTCCCCACCCAGTAATTCTTAATAGGGAGATGTGGTGGCGGGGAGGGAAGGGGGAATATCCCACATGAGGCACTTTCTTTCATGTTGCAATTCGCCATATCGTTCCCCAAACAATAGCAAATATAATGCTCGCAAGTAAGGAAGTTTGCTTGTAAATCGCAATGTGATTTTAGGTAATTTCAGTCCAATTACACCCAGTTTGTTCCTCTGATTGCTCCAGTGTGCGCGAAAGAATAAACATGCTCTTCAGTGAGCTGATGCATACTAAATTGCTGACATCTTGCTGTATACAGCCCACTGGTTCAAAGCTTATTTGCTGTTGAATTGAGTTCCATTACAGGGGCCAATAACTATCACTCAGCATTTTGAATGGAGGCATAGTCGACCTGACAGCCACTTACTACTGCACAGAGCATTCACCGGCAACAAAGCTCAGAAGCTCAGAAGTGACTGAGGGAAAAAGGGAGAGCGCTTGGGTGAAAATAAAGGATGTGACACTTCTGCCCTCTGGGGCAGCCAGGGGTAGGCACGGGGCAGGGAGAGAAAAAAAACACAGAAGGGGAAAGAGAAAGAAATTATGATCGAGAGAGGGACAATAATCACAACAGGAAAAAAAAATCTGGGTCACGATGAGGTGGAGGATTTTTTTTTTTTAATGTATAATTTTCTAAAAGTAGGGCTGAGAGGTCAGTGTTTATTCTGGGGAGAGTTATGGCGGGGGGGGGGGGGGGGTGGGGGGGTGGGGTGGGGTCAGGCAGGGCTGGTTCACCAAACCAAACACAGAAGTGAATATTAATGCAGAGTGACAGATAACACCATTTCCTCATTGTGAAAGTACTTTGAGGTGAGGGGGTGGTGGGTAGGGGGTGGGGTGGGGGGGAGCACTGGAGCTAGGTTCGCAGTTCCAGTCGATGCTTCCTCAGGAGGAAAAGATGGTGGGGGAGATTGAAAAGAGAAGCCAGCTGTTTGCCCTCCTTCTTGGCTACTGACTTCACTCGGGAGGAAATTGAGTATTAAATTCCCAACCTGGCCGAAACATCTGCACATTTACACGCAGGAATAGCAGCTCCCCCTTGGAAACGGAAACACATGCGAGGGACCTGCATAACGTTTGTCACATTGAGCAAGGTTCAAAAAAAATGCTGAGCTGGTCACCTGTAATAATGAAATTCGTACAGCTGTTCATTTAGTACTGGTCTGAGGGGCTCAGCTGCCTGTTCACTGTCACAGGCAGTCACACAATAAAACAATTTGACAGGAGCGCCAGTCAACATTTCTGATGAGCTACATGTACGGTCGGTGTGCAGTGAACTCAAATCCACTGTAACTACACTGAGAAAGGACCATCAGCAAAGGAGATACTGTCATCACTGATCCTGGGGCCTTGTGTTTTTGTTAAGGTATCAGCTGTGGGTCAGTGGACAGTGCTACAATTCCTCAGTTGTTCGGTTATGGATTCAAGTCGCACTCCGGAGAATCAAGTACAAAACCTCGGTCACCATCCCAGTCAAGAACTGAGAAGCGGCACCTTCAGGATGTGTTAAACCGAGGCCACCGTGGAACAGCATGGTGGCACAGTGGTTAGCACTGCTACTTCACAGCACCAGAGACCCAGGTTCAATTCCGGCCTTGAGTGACTGTGTGGAACAGTACAGCATAGTACAGGCGATTCAGCCCACGATGTTGTGCCAACCATTTATCCTAATCTAAGATCAACCTAACCTACACCCCTTCAATTTACTGCTGTCCATGTGCCTGTCTGAGGTACTCTCAATAATGATGCTTAGAGATTAAACTGTAAAGAAGGCTTTATTAGACTAATAACTATGCTACAGCTATGGACGAGAGCTGACTGCTATACAGACCATGAGGCAGGCCTTTATGTATGGCTCCCAGATGGGCAGAGCCAGAGGCGGAGTCCCCAGGGTTCCAAGCCCGGTCTTAAAGGGGACATCACCTTACATGATAATAAGGCAGTAACCGTTCATCACACTGTCTAAGAGTCGCTTAAATGTCCCGAATGACACTGACTCCACCACTTCTGATGGCAGTGCATTCCACACACCCACCACTCTCTGTGTAAAGAACCTACCTCTGACATCTCCCCTATACCTTCCTCCAATCACCTTAAAATTATGCCCCTCGTGACAGCCATTTCCACCCTGGGGAAAAGTCTCTGGCTATCCATGCCTCTCATCACCTTGTACACCTCTTGATCACCTCTCTACCTTCTTCGCTCCAGTGAGAAAATCCCGAGCTCCCTCAACCTTTCTTCATAAGACATGCCCTCCAGTCCAGGCAGCATCCTGGTAAATCTCCTCTGTACCCTCTCCAAAGCATCCACATCCTTCCTATAATGAGGCGACCAGAACTGGACACAATATTCCGAGTGTGGTCTAACTAGAGTTTTATAAAGCTGCAGCAAAACCTTGCGGCTCTTGAACTCAATCCCCCTCTTGATGAAAGCCAACACACCACACGCCTTCTTAACAACCCTATCAATCTGGGTGGCAACTTTGAGGGATCTATGTACGTGGACCCAAGATCCCTCTGTTCGTCCACACTTCCACGAATCTTGCCTTTAACCCTGTAATCAGCATCCAAACTCGACCTTCCAAAATTAATCACTTCGCATTTATCAAGGTTGAACTCCATCTGCCACTTCTCAGCCCAGCTCTGCACCCTGTCAATGTCCTGTTGTAACCTGCAACAATCCTCAACAGTATCTGCAACTCCCCCAACCTTCATGTCATCGGCAAACTTACTAACCCACCCTTCCACTTCCTCATCCAAGTCATTTATAAAAAACACAAAGAACAAAGGTCCCAGAACAGGGGCGTCATTCTCCGACCCCCCCGCCGGGTCGGAGAATGGCCGTTGGCCGCCGTGAATCCCGCCCCCGCCGAAGTCTCCGGTACCGGAGATTGGGCGGGGGCAGGAATCGGGCCGCGCCGGATGGTGGGACCCCCCGCTCAATTCTCCGGCCCGGATGGGCCGAAGTCCCGCCCAGAAATTGCCTGTCCCGCCGGCGTAAATTAAACCTGGTGTTTACCGGCGGGACCAGGCGGCGTGGGCGGGCTCCAGGGTCCTGGGGGGGGCGCAGGATGATCTGACCCCGGGGGTGCCCCCACGGTGGCCTGGCCCGCAACTGGGGCCCACCGATCTGCGGGCGGGCCTGTGCCGTGGGGGCACTCTTTCCCTTCCGCCTCCGCCACGGCCTCCACCATGGCGGAGGCGGAAGTGACTCTCCCCACTGCGCATGCGCGGGAAACTTTCAGCAGCCGCTGACGCTCCCGCCCAAGCGCCGGGAAACTGTCAACGGCCGCTGACGCTCCTGCGCATGCGCCGCATTTCCGCGCCAGCTGGCGGGGCAACAAACGCCATTTCCGCCAGCTGGCTGGGCGGAAATCCCTCCGGCGTTGGCCTAGCCCCTCAATGTTGGGGCTCGGCCCCCAAAGATGCGGAGCATTCCGCACCTTTGGGGCGGCGCGATGCCCGTCTGATTGGCGCCGTTTTGGGTGCCAGTCGGCGGACATCACGCCGTTGGGGGAGAATTTCGCCCAAGATCCTTGCGGGACACCACTGGTCACCGACCTCCAGGCGGAATACTTTCCATCCACTACCACTCGCTGTCTTCTTTTGGCCAGCCAATTCTGTATACAGACAGACAAATTTCCCTGTATCCAATGCCCCCTAATTTTCTGAATGAGCCTACCATGGGGAACCTTATCAAATGCCTTACTGAAATCCAGAAACACCACATCCACTGCCCGACCTTCATCAATATATCGTGTCACATCCTCAAAGAATTCAATGAGGCTTGTGAGGCATGACCTGCCCCTCACAAAGCCATGCTGACTATCTTTAATCAAACTATGTTTTTCTAAATAATCATAAATCCTATCTCTCAGAATCTTTTCCAATATTTCTCTCACCACAGACATAAGACTGATGGATCTGTAATTTCCAGGGATTTCCCTATTCCCTTTCTTGAATAGGGGAACAACATTCGCCTCCCTCCAATCATCTGGTACTACTCCAGTGGAGAGTGAGGACGCAAAGATCATCACCAACGGCGCAGCAATCTCCTCCCTCACTTCCCGTAGTAACCTTGGGTATATCCCGTCAAGCCCAGGGGACTTATCTATCCTGATGCTTTTCAAAATGTCCAGCACATCCTCCTTAATAGCAACCTGTTTGAGTCTGTGGAGTTTGCACTTTCTCCCCGTGTCTGCGTGGGTTTCCTACGGATGCTCCGGTTTCCTCCCACAGTCCAAAGATGTGCGGGTTAGGTGAGTTGGCCATGCTAAATTGCCCCTTAGTGTCTAGGGATGTATAGGTTAGGTTATGGGGAAAGAGCTGGTGAGTGGGCCTAGGTAGGATGCTCTTTCAGAGGATCAGTGCAGACTCAATGGGCCAAATGGCCTCCTTCTGCACTGTAGGAGTTCTATGATTCTATTAAATAGCAGCAGTAGCCCCTGGAGGCTGCTCCAACATTCCATCTGGTCAAGGCCTGATCTTGTGAAGAAGTTCTGAAGAAGTCATACCGAGACCCGAAACACTAAGGGCAGGATTTTCTGAGCCATACGCCGTGGTTTCATGGTGGTGGCAGACAGGCTGCTGGCAGGGTCTTCTGGTCCCGCTATTGTCAAAGGGGTCTCCATTAAATGAACCTCTCGCTGCTGGGAAACCGGCGGTGGGACTGCGCTGTCGGCGGGAAAAGATTCCCTCCCAGTGTCAACAGCCGGAAAATTCCGGCTTTGGTTTCTCACTCCACAGATGCTTCCAGACCTGATGAGTTTATCCAGCATTTTCTGTTTCTATTTCAGATTTCCAACATCCACAGTGTTTTACTTTTATTATATGGCTGATCGTCTACTTCAGTTCCATTTATGTGTCCGTTCCCCACATCCCTCGATCTCTGAGAGATCAAAAATCTATCGATCTCCGTTTTGAATATACACAACGATGGAGCATCCACAACCCCTTGGGATAGGCAGCTCCAAAGATACATCGGCGCTCTCAAGGAGATGTTTTTTTTTAAAGTGTCACTACTTTGGAGAGGAGCAGGGGAGTTCTCCCCGTGTCCTGGCCAATACTCATCCGTCAATCACACCTGTTAAAGTGACATCCGTCTGTGGGATCCTGCTGTGTGAAAATAGAATCATAGAATTGCTACAGTGCAGAAGAGACCACCCTCCAAAAGAGCACCCTACGTAGGCCCACTTCCCTGCCCTATGCCCGTAACATGCACACCTTTGGACACTAAGGGGTAATTTTAGCACGGCCAATCCACCTAACCTGCACATTCTTGGACTGTGGGAGGAAACAAACGCAGACACGGGGAGAATGTGCAAACTCCACACAGACAGCCACCTGAGGCCGGAATTGAACCTGCGTCCCTGGAGCTGTGAGGCAGCAGTGCTAACTACTATGCCACTATGCCAGTCCCAAAACATAAATAGCAGAGAACAGGTTGCTGTGCTTCCTACACCACAACAACAACTAGATCCAAAGTGTTTTGAAATATGCTGGGGATGTGAAAGGCACTGTATAAATGCAAGTATGTTACAGTTAACCTCACAGTTCCACAGCCAACAGGCTGCCATTTATACTGATGCCCGGCTTCACAAGTTTAAAACATTGCAACGGGAAACATTACTGACAATGGAAAGCTACTTTAGTTAACCAAATAAGTATTTTGGGTGAATCTGTTCAAACCGTACAAGATTATAATAGATGTCAACTGACATCTTGAAAGATACAGATAATTATCTGATAAATCTTTTCATTCATGTGTACCTTTAAGCACAATGATATTAATAGATTCATTAAAGAATGTAAATGTGTTACCATCAGGGTATAATTTACTTTCATTGTTATATTCTTCCATGCATCAGCTGTAGTAAAAGAAAGTTGGGTTCCAAAATCATCAACATACCACTGCAAATTCAGAGCCAAATTCCAGACCAATGCCCAGAATCTTGTGACAGCAATAACAAATTTGTTACCGCCACACCGGCTATTCCTTCTTGACTTTAGGAATGAAGCGACTGAGATGTGTCAACCTTTGATTGACTCCATGTTCCCTAGTGAGAATACGGTCAACTTCTGGCATCTCCCTGGGACCAGGGGTAGGGTGGAGATGATATTAAATAGTATATTCAGTTACACATCTTACACTCAACCGCAATTAATAATTGAAAAGGAGGCTCCAGATTGTCTTACGCTTGGCAATAAGTGTGTCCAACCAGCCTTCTGTGCACAATGGAGCCATCCTCTCAATGATAAAAGGTCGCTGGTGTCACTTTCCAAAAACTCTGGGCGAGTGGTCACCGATAGAAGGAGAGCGCAATCATTTAGATTTTTTTTACTAAGACTGGGTGGCACAGTGGTTAACACTGCTGCCTCACAGCTCCAGTGTCCCGGGTTCAATTCCGGCCTCGGGTGACTGTCTGTGTGGACTTTGCACTTCCCCTGTCTCTGCGTGGGTTTCCCCAGGGTGCTCTGGTTTCCTCCCACATTCCCAAGATGTGAGGGTTACGTGGAATGGCCATGATAAATTGTCCCTTAGGTGGGGTTACTGGGTGACGAGGTAAGGAGGGAGACTGGGCTTAACTAGGGTGCTCTTTCCAAGGGCTGGTGCAGACTCAAATGGCATCCTTCTGCACTGTAAATTCTGTGATTGGCTCTATAATTTCATCAAAAACAGCAATTTGTATTTAGAGAGCACCTTTAAATGCAATAAAATGTCACAAGGCGATTCACAGGTGCATAACCGAGGCCAGGCTTGGAATGTTCGGACATGTCTAAAGGGTAGGTATTAAGGAGTATTCGAAGCAGAGGAGAGAAAATTGGAAAGGTGGTGAGTATAAGGACAGGGATTCCAGGGCTCAGGGACCGGAGGGCTGAAGGCATGGCTGACAATGGTCAATCAAGTCAACTGCTTATATGATTGCAATGACATCAACCTCCGAAAGCGCCAGATTCTCTCTTGCCCCGATACAGCTTCAACACAAACAAGGTGACAGCCCATGAGAAAAAAGGACAGATGTGTTTATAAAAATATGCCGCTGAGTCCTGTACAGTGTTCCACACAGGCAGCTTGCTGAATTAGACATGACAAAAATGGGCTATGATGTAGAGCAATTTTCTATTCATCTGCACTTATAATCAGGATGGAGATGTCCTTTAATTAATGCGTCAAGTGCCTGCTGATGAACATTTGCTTTACTGAGGTGATCATGCTGAAAACCCCCAGCTCAGTCAGGCACCTAAAAAGGAAAGTCTACAATTGGCTGGATGAGGCAACATTACACTATACTTACTTTTTATAAATTTAGAGTACCCAATTCACTTTTTCCAATTGAGGGGCAATTTAGCGTGGCCAACCCACCTACCCTGCACGCCTTTTGGGCTGTGGGGGCGAAACCCACGCAAACACGGGAGAATGTGCAAACTCAACACGGACAGTGACCCAGAGCCGGGATCAAACCTGGGACCTCGGCGCCGTGAGGCAGCAGTGCTAACCACTTCGCCACTGTGCTGCCCCCACAGTGCATTTTCTTTAACTTCCCCCGAGACTGGCTGGTAGGATAAAGTCTCCTGTCTCTGCTGGCCCCACTGGTTGGAGGTGCAGACAGTGAAAATCTAAGTCAACTGAAAACTGATAAATGTTTGTCAGGCAAGTGAATTAAAGGTTAGTGAATCAAGATTGATAAGGTACAGATCAGCCATGATATAATTGAATAGTGAGTCAGAATGTAGCGCCCAGACAACTGATGGCAGAGCTGCCAAAGATGGGGTGAAAAACAGGCGAATCATAGAAAAGGTCAGGACACCACTGGATGAGACCAGACAGAAATGGGAGAAGGAACTGGGCATGTAGATAGGGGGAGAAGTCTGGATTGAGACGCTACACAGGATCAACTCCACCTCCTCCTGCGCCGGGCTAAGCCTGATGCAGCTCAAGGTGGTGCACAGAGTGTACCTTACTAAGACACATGAGCGGGTTCTTCCCGGAGGTGGAAGATAAATATGAGTGGTGTCAGGGGGACCAGCCAACCACACCCACATGTTCTGGTCCTGCCCCACATACAGGGAGTCCTGAACGGCCTTTTTCGAGGCCATGTCCAGGATGGTGGGTGTAGGGATGGGGCTGTCGGATGGCAGCACGGTGGCACAGTGGTTAGCACTGCTGCCTCGGGGGGCTGGGGACCTGGGTTCGATCCGTGTGGAGTTTGCACATTCTCCCCGTGTCTGCGTGGTCTCACCCCCACAACCCAAAGATATGCAGGGTAGGATGATTGGCCATGCTAAATTGCCCCTTAATTGAAAAAATTTTATAAAAGAGATGGAGCAGTGCCCATCTATCGCGGTCTTCGGAGTGTCAAAGCATCCAGAGCTCTGGACAGGAAAGGGACGGACGCCCCTGGCTTTGCTTCACTGATTGCCAGGCGGAGACACCTGCTAGGCTGGAAGTCGGCAACACCACACAGAGCCTCAGAGTGGTTCTCAGACCTGGCCGAGTTCCTGAAACTAAAAAAAAATAAATTCTCGATGAGGGAGTTCGGGGAGAGATCCACGACAGGTGCAAGAAGTTCACAAACCTCTTTCCAGGCCTGTTCGCAACCAGCAACAAACTAGGTTGGGGGGGGGGGGGGGGGGCGGGGGGGGGGGGGGGGAGAGAGAGAAGGGGGTAGAGATAGGAATGGATGGGCAGGTAGCATCGCCAGGATGAAAGGGAGTGTATAGCGAAGGAGAAATGGGGAAGAAGGCCATTCGCAGAAGGGGAGAAGGATCCCTCCCACAAACCGGGAAGGCGGATCATCCTAGCCTCCCTCGAGAACTCAAAAGCGGGGGGGGGGACAGGCCTCCGCCGCCCTCCCCCCCCCCCCCCCTCCAGCAAAATAAATATAAATATAAACAATGTAAAGAATTCTGGTGGTAATTGTGAATATGAATGTAAAGTTATGTATAATTCTTATTACTAAACGTTAAAATTCCCAACAAGAACACTTAAAAAAAGATGTTACATACTAAGGAAATGATAGTTTTGGGACTACTGCCACAGACATGATGGCAACCTGTGATACTTGTGTGTTTTTGTTATTGTTTTGGTTACTATTATTGTTTTTATATTGTTTTGCAAAGTTTTGATATTAAGCTCCAAAATTCCAATAAAAGTATATTTTTGTTTAAAATGGGGTGAAGAAAATTGGGGATGCTCAAAAGGCCAGGGCCTGCAGAACACCAGAGTCTGGGAACGTTACAGAACTGGAAGAGGTTAGAGAGAGAGGGAGGGGAATGTATTAGCCTCTTTACTCTGACTCAAGGTAACTAGTTCTACTTCGTAAACTTGTACATCAGAAATGTTTCAAGTTATTTTCAAACTATCATAGAACATAGAACAATACAGCGCAGTACAGGCCCTTCGGCCCACGATGTTGCACCGAAACAAAAGCCATCTAACCTACACTATGCCATTATCATCCATATGTTTATCCAATAAACTTTTAAATGCCCTCAATGTTGGCGAGTTCACTACTGTAGCAGGTAGGGCATTCCACGGCCTCACTACTCTTTGCGTAAAGAACCTACCTATGACCTCTGTCCTATATCTATTACCCTTCAGTTTAAAGTTATGTCCCCTCGTGCCAGCCATTTCCATCCGCGGGAGAAGGCTCTCACTGTCCACCCTATCCAACCTCCTGATCATTTTGTATGCCTCTATTAAGTCTCCTCTTAACCTTCTTCTCTCCAACGAAAACAACCTCAAGTCCATCAGCCTTTCCTCATAAGATTTTCCCTCCATACCAGGCAACATCCTGGTAAATCTCCTCTGCACCCGCTCCAAAGCCTCCACGTCCTTCCTATAATGCGGTGACCAGAACTGTACGCAATACTCCAAATGCGGCCGTACCAGAGTTCTGTACAGCTGCAACATGACCTCCCGACTCCGGAACTCAATCCCTCTACCAATAAAGGCCAACACTCCATAGGCCTTCTTCACAACCCTATCAACCTGGGTGGCAACTTTCAGGGATCTATGTACATGGACACCTAGATCCCTCTGCTCATCCACACTTTCAAGAACTTTACCATTAGCCAAATATTCCGCATTCCTGTTATTCCTTCCAAAGTGAATCACCTCACACTTCTCTACATTAAACTCCATTTGCCACCTCTCAGCCCAGCTCTGCAGCTTATCTATATCCCTCTGTAACCTGCTACATCCTTCCACACTATCGACAACACCACCGACTTTAGTATCGTCTGCAAATTTACTCACCCACCCGTCTGCGCCTTCCTCTAGGTCATTGATAAAAATGACAAACAGCAACGGCCCCAGAACAGATCCTTGTGGTACTCCACTTGTGACTGTACTCCATTCTGAACATTTCCCATCAACCACCACCCTCTATCAGAAAATGTTTCGATTCCCCGGTTCTTGCAGGTTAAATGTTGTGTGTGTAAACAGGACAAGGGTTTGTATTTGTATGCATTAAATATTAATTGCAGCTTCTTCACTTCTCATTATTGGTTGTGGAAGATAGCATGGGTATGGGAGGATAGTGGTGACCACTGTCACTGGTTGGTCACACATTGAAATATTAAACTATAATCCTTGGGAACCAAGGGAAAAACTCTCCACTGGTTGGAGTCATCTCTTGAACAAAGGAAGATGCTTGTGGTTGTTAGAGGTCAGTCATCTCAGATCGAGGACATCTCTGCAGGAATTCCTCAGGGTAGTGACCTAGGCTCAACCATCTCCAGCTGCTTCATCAATGATCTTCCTTCCATCATAAGATGAGAAGTGGGGATATTTGCTGATGATTGCATAATGTTCAGCACCATTTCTAACACCTCAGTCCTGGTTCATATGTGGCAAGACCTGGAAAACATTCTGGCTTGAGCTGATAAGTGGCAAGTAGCATTTACACCACTTAGGTGGCAGGAAATGACCATATCCAACAAGATAACATCTAATCATCTCCTTTTGACATTCATTGGCATTGCCATTGTTGATTCTCCCACGATCAAGATTCGGGGGGTTACCATTGACCGGAAACTGAACTGTACTAACCATATAAATACTGCGGCCAAAAGAGCAGGCCAGAGGTTGGGAATTCTGCAGTGAGTAACTCGCCTCCTGACTCCCCAAAGCCTGTCCACCATTTAGAAAGTACAAGTCAGTGGTCTGATGGCATACTCTCCACTTGCCTGGATGAGCACAGCTTCAACAACACTCAAGAAGCTCGGGCGAAATTCTCCGGTATCGGCGCGATGTCCGCTGACCGGTGCCAGAAACTGTGCAAATCAGTCGGGCATCGCGCCGCCCCAAAGATGCGGAATCCTCCTCATCTTGGGGGGCCGAGCCCTAACCTTGAGGTGCTAGGCCCGCGGCGGACTGATTTCCGCCCCGCCAGCTGGCGGAAAAAGCCTTTGGTGCCCCGCCAGCTGGTGCGGAAATGACATTGCCGGGCAGCGAATGTGCGGGAGCGTTAGCGGCCGCTCACAGCATCCCCGCGCATGCGCTGTGGAGGGAGTCTCTTCCGCCTCCGCCATGGTGGAGACCGTGGCAAAGGCGCAAGGAAAAGAGTGCCCCCACGGCACAGGCCCGCCCGCGGATCGGTGGGCCCCGATCCCAGGCCAGGCCACCGTGGGGCCACCCCCCAGGGCCAGATCGCCCGGCGCCCCCCCCCAGGACCCCGGAGCCTGCCCGCGCCGCCTTGTCCTGCCAGTAAGAGAGGCGGTTTAATCCACGCCGGCGGGACAGGCATCCTAGCAGCGGGACTTCGGCCCATTCGGGCCGGAGAATCACGGGGGGGGGGGGGGGGGGGGGGGGCGCCAACCGGCGCGGCGCAATTCCCGCCCCCGCCGAATCTCCGCTGCCGGAGAATTCGGCAACCGGCGGGGGCGGGGTGTCGGAGAATCTCGCCCCTCACCGCCATCCAGGACAAAGCAGCCCACTTGATTGGAACCCCATCCACTACCTTCAACATCCACACCCTTCAGCACCGATGAACAGTGGCAGCCGTGTGTACCATCTGCAAGATGCACTGCAGCAACTGACCAAGACCCATTTTTTAAAAAAAAATTTAGAGTACCCAATTAATTTTTTCCAACTAAGTGGCAATTTAGCGTGGCCAATCCACCTACCCTGCACATCTTTGGGTTGTGGGGGTGAAACGGGGAGAATGTGCAAACTCCACACGGATAGTGACCCAGAGCCGGAATCGAACCTGGGACCTCGGCGCCGTGATACCAAGACCCATTTGACAGCACCTTCCAAACCCACAATCTTTACCACCTAGAAAGACAAGAGCAGCAGATTTATGGGAACACCACCATGTTCCGCTCCAAGTCACTCGTCATCCCAATTTGGAATTATATCACTGTTTCTTCACTGTCAGTGGGTCAAAGTCCTGGAATTCCTCCTTAACAGGGCTGTTTCTGTCCTTACAACACATGGACTGCAGCAGTCTAAGAAGGCAGTTCACCACCACCTTCTTAAGGGCAATTAAGTATAGGAAATTAATGTTGACAGCCACATCCCATGAATATATTTTTTTTTTAATCCGCCACCCACCGACATGCTTTCAAGGCTGATAAGCTCAGAATCTTCCACTCTTTCCTGAAAAACCAGACCTGTAATCCGAGGCATTTACCTTGTGGATCTTCTCTGCACTATCTTCAGAGCTTGATGTCTCCCTTGTGACTTGGCTAGAGCGGTATAGTTTTACCACCATTTAGTCTAACTTGTTGTTCAGCCTCCATTTAGCAAAATATTCCACTTGCTTTCTTGATTGTGGCTCTGTACTGGTTGAAAATGTTTAGCGTCGAGCCTGCAAAGTCTCCTGGGTCTCTTGCGATATCATCCTGAGCTATTTCCACATTGGTCACGGAGTATATGATTTACCCAGCTTACTATTCCATACTCGCTTGTCTAAATTAATTAAAACCTTGTGAGATCTCCGGAGGCAGAGCTGGACACAGGGCTGGAGGTGGGATGGGGAAGGAACTCCAAAAGGTCACTATTGGGTTGGCAGGCCAAAACGTTCCTGCCTCCAGGCAATCTTGCTGGAGGCAGCTAAACAACCAAAACTGCTGGCCACTGGTAGCAGTGGGTATCCTATTAGTGACAATTAACTAGCCACTTGGGGTCAGATTGGGACACTGCCTGAACCTTATGAGTGGTGAACAGACCCCATGCTGCAGCCAAGCCAGGCAGACCTCTGGTGGTGGCCCCCCAGTGGCAGGCTGAGTGGCCCAGAGAGGCTTATTTTATTTATCCACTCACCCTACCCACGCCACTTTGGTCACAGGCTGCAGGTCAAGACTGCCCCCTCCACATTGATGGGCTGAGAGCTGTGGCCACAAAAAAATTCAGATATATTCGAGGGTCTTCGTCTGCCTGCTGCAGCAGTGCCCATCGCTCCTGATGGGGCTGTCAATAGGACATCGCTGCAGGCACTTCCACTGGACTATTTGGTGACTGTTCTGTTGCCGTCCTGAATTGGACGGTATTCCTGGAAGCAGCCTCTTAACTGGCCAGCTCCAGTAAGATTCCACGGCAAGCGGGTCTGAACCTGCTTTTGGTCCCTGACCTCAGAAATTCTTCAACCGCTGTAAGGTTCTTTCCCATCAGTCATTCCTCTGCCCACTTGTAGGTGGAAGTTTGCAGTCTGTGGCTGAGGAGAACACGGTTGCAAAATCACAGCAATAGATTCTGTCCAACTCATTTTATGATTTCTGAGCTGCCTCCTTTCAATCTCCTGTTTCTCGTCTTTTGGCATCATCTGAACATTTGACCAATTTGCACTGAGTTTCTGAACCCAAGTCTCTGATGTAAATTAGAAATGGTTGTGGTCCCCTATCCTGAATTTGGGGCAGTTCATCTGGTCCTTTCCCACCTCTTCTCACAAGTCCCTGTTGCTTTCTACCCTTCAGCCAACCGCTTATTCATTTGCAAGTCTTACCCTAAATCCCTATATCTTTCAGTTTATCGAAAAGCCTTTCATTTGGAACTTTGACAAGGACAGAACAGAGTATAAAGCTTACGTGACAATCGGAACAGGACATCTGCAGTGTAATACCTGGCGCGTAAGACTTTGACGTATATATTAGCAAACCTTTGGTGGTGTTATTCACAATAAATCGCAGAATATGCCATTTAATAAGGCAGGAGCATTGTGCCATGCAATGCATTGAGTCAACCTGCAGCAAACTGCCAATCGTACTTGGGAAAGTCATTGAGGAAAGGACAGATGTTTCCCCAATGAAAGTGAAGAACATATGGGAGGAAAAATGACCAGTCAGTCTTGTTCGTTTCTTGGCAGCCATTTCACAACAGGATTGGTTTAGGCCTTGGTACAGGTGCCTAACTGCCATTTCAATTGGAGAATGGCGTCGAGACTGGGTTTATAGGGGAAATAATAATAAGAAATATAAAGGGAAACTGGGCTTAATTTCAATCATTAACCATCGTATCTCATGGTTGTATTTTTCCAGCTGACAAGTGACGACTAAAATACTTCAGATTTTTTTTTTTTGAGGGAAGTAATGGAATGCTCCTAATTTAAAAAAATTGAACACCAAATTACTTTGATTTTAAAGGAAGATTTTTAAAATGTACAAATGCATAAAGGATTGTTTTAAAGAAGTGGTCGGAAGGAAATGAGGTCACCAAAACCCTTGCCTTTAAAAACAAATTTAAATCTTAATTTTCTTGCACATTTGTGAGCAATCAGCATGGCACATTTACAATGCTTCAAAGGGCTGACCTTTGAACCTGAGTAGTTAAGTCAGTGCCGAGGCAGAGTGTCTTCCTTTCCTTTGGCTTCGTCTTGTAGCAAAAGTGATTTATGCAGTGGCCTGATTGGCCAGGCAGAATGGTACCTCATTTTTAAAAAAACTTGCACAAAAGGTTAACATAAAAGTGGCTTCACGCCTCACTTCCAAATCTACTGAGAATTTCAAGTCTTGTGCTAAAATCCATGACTTTGGCAAAGACATCCCTCACCATGAGCTCCAGGGGCATGCACCAAATTGAGGTTGACACACCAGTGCAGCGCTGGTTGAGCGCCACACTGTCATTGTTGTCATCGTTCAGATAAGAGGTTCAACTCTTGGGTGGATGTAAAAGATCGTACTCATCTGAAGATAAGCAGGGGACTTTCTCCCCCAGTGTCCTAGACAATAGTTATCACTGAAACATTGGGCTGGCTTTTAGTTCTGAGTCGGGACCCTGACGCCAAGTGCATTTCCTGCATCTGATGCCATATTCCGATGGCTGATGTGAGTTTTGATGAACTGACCAATGAACGGCCATTGCGGGAGCTTGCTATTCAATTAAGGCTAAAAGCAAATTACTGCGGATGCTGGAATCTGAAGCCAAAAAGAAAATGCTGGAAAATTTCAGCAGGTCTGGCAGAATCTGTAGGGAGAGAAAAGAGCTAATGTTTCGAGACAGGGGGTGTCATTCTCCGACTCCCCGTCGGGTCGGAGAATGGCCGTTGGCCGCCGTGAACCCCGCCCCCGCCCCCACCGAAGTCTCCGGTACCGGAGATTGGGTGGGGGCGGGAATCGGGCCGCGCTGGTTGGCGGGACCCCCCGCTCAATTCTCCGGCCCGGATGGGCCGAAGTCCCGCCCAGAGATTGCCTGTCCCGCCGGCGTAAATCAAAGCTGGTATTTACCGGCGGGACCAGGCGGCGTGGGCGGGCTCCGGGGTCCTGGGGGGGGCACGGGGCGATCTGACCCCGGGGGTGCCCCCACGGTGGCCTGGCCCGCGATCGGGGCCCACCGATCCGTGGGTGGGCCTGTGCCGTGGGGGCACTCTTTCCCTTCCGCCTCCGCCACGGCCTCGACCATGGCGGAGGCGGAAGAGACTTTCCCCACTGCGCATGCGCGGGAAACTGTCGGCGGACGCTGATGCTCCCGCGCATGCGCCGCATTTCCGCGCCAGCTGGCGGGTCAACAAACGCCATTTCCGCCAGCTGGCGGGGCAACAAACGCTATTTCCGCCAGCTGGCGGGGCGGAAATCCCTCCGGCGTCGGCCTAGCCCCTCAATGTTGGGGCTCGGCCCCCAAAGATGCGGAGCATTCCGCACCTTTGGGCCGGCGCGATGCCCGTCTGATTGGCGCCGTTTTTGGCGCCGGTCGGCGGACATCGCACCGTTGGGGGAGAATTTCGCCCAAGATGACCCTTTGTGAAAGCTATTAAGAGTTCAATTAAGGACCTCTAGCAGGCTCATAATGCTGGAGGAATGAAGGGAGGCTGTCCTGCCAATGACAGATCGGCAGCCACACCATCAGATAGGGGAAACGGTGATGCAGGTAAGGGAGAGAGAGGGAGGGGACATCTCAAGATGGAGGCGCATTGTCCATACATTTCAAAATAAGCAGTTAAAAATTGGCCACAGGTGCTAGATTGCCATTGTTAAGGGGCAACATCTTCCAGGGGCGTTGTGACCACAGCTGCGGCTATATCTCAGTCACTGCAGTGGGTGTGGTGAGGTTGGGGTGGGGTTGGGGCGGGGGGGTTTAAAAAGAAAAACGGGGCTCTGGACCCCCAATCTGCCTCCATGCATTGGTCATGAATCAGCCTTGGTGTGCGAGCCAGACTAATAACTTGGGAATTTCAGCAGAGTATGATCGAGGGCCGGGTCTTAAAAGGCCATTAATGATGCCGAATTGGTTACTCATCCCTTGTGGACAACCAGCCGTCTCCCCTGTAAATCGACATGTTTCAAAGTGGGCTATAACTGGGACATGTTGGCAAACCGGCAGGCCGGCCTGGTGTTGGGAGATTCCGGGCCTGTCCATCTCCCAACCCACCTCCACGGCCATTGAAAAATTCAGCGCTTCGTAGCTAAATAGAACAGATTACATGATCACCAGCACAATGCTGTTTAGCGGAGCGTGGGGAGGGGGGGGTAGACCCTTGCTGTGTACAACTTGGCTCTCATATTTGACAACAGTGACTAACACTTCAGAAAAGTAGGTCATTGGTTGTAAAGCGCCTCGGGGTGTCTGAGGTCACGAAAGGTGCTATATGAATGCAATTTGTTTCTTCAGTAACACAGGCCAACGTGGATCTGAGCCATAGGATCAGATCAGTGCTCGATTTATTCAGTAAATGTCAAGTCGGTCTGTAATTGGCTTCATTGCTCGTCGCACAGGAGGGGAGGAGGAATGAGAGTGGGTTTGATTTGCAAGGCAGAAGAACACCCATGTAATATAAAATGCAATTATAAAATGCCTTCTATTTACTTGGCAAGGCGGCTGTGTTCTGCTGCTGTGCATTAGCCTCTGGGTTTGGTCTCTAAATAGTTAAGGCTGAGTTCCACGACACCAATTACGGGAGCTAGACATATAATTCCCGCTCACTATGCCTTGCAAAGAGCTCAGCTTTTGCTCTTACCCTTCAAAGATGCGACACATGCATTACAAATCACAGGAACAACAGCACATCCAGCTGAGGTAAATTCATTACATTCCTCAACTCGAGTGAAAGTATTAAGCGCTGGCTGATCTGCTCTCCACAAGCCAATCCTCGCACAGAAGAGTAATCCATTACAATATGTTCCAACATCTGCCTCCCCATATGATGCACGACCTATTCCATTGACCCTCTTTAAACAGTGCCAGCATTCCTGTTCATTACAGAAGGAGGATGAACAGGGTGCTCATCTCATCTTCAGGTCATCAACCAGTAAGTACATTTCCATTCAAAACTGGACTTGTACACGCGCAGCCTGAATCTCTTTCATTCCCAAGCATAATATTCTCATCATTTATTTTCCAATAGCCAAACCACAAATTGGTTGCCCCCCCCCCCCCCCCCCCTCCCCTTGGCTCTTTCGCATTTCTTTCTTTCTCTCTCACTTCTGTTTATGTGCTCAGCAACAGAGGATCTGTCATTCACCGTAGCAGCGAGAGATGTATGGTACATGGCAACGGTGACCTTCTCTCTGTATGTGACAAGATCCGCAGGTCAACTGCCTAAATGGCAGCCCTGTGACACTCAGTCAACATCCAATGCTTCCACTGAGGTAAATCTAAAGTTAATTTATTATCAATCACCTTTCCTTCAGACACCTGCGACGATAAACACTTATGGGCTTTTTGCAGGCAAAGACAATGAAAGCTAAAGAGCACTCTACTAACTACCAGCTTTTTATACACAACATTGTCCTTTAAAGAGTCCTTAAACGATGAGGCATTTTTGTCTTTGTGAAAGAAGAATTTTTATAACTGTTGCGTTGGTGCCATGCATTCTTCAATGCGTAGAATGCTGCCAAATTATAATTCTGTTTCTGTTTTCTCCCTTTTGCAGGCCCGGTGGCACAGTGGTTAGCACTGCTGCTTCTCAGTGCCAGGGACCTGGGTTCGATTCTGGCCTTGGGTGACTGTGTGTGTGTTTGCACTTTCTCCCCGTGTCTTTCCACCTGGTGCTCCGGTTTCCTCCCACAGTCCAAAGTTGTGCAGGTTAGGTGGAGTGGCCATTCTAAATTTGCCCCTCAGTATCCAAAAATGTGCAGGTTAGGTGAGGTTGCGGGGATAGCGCAGGGGAGTGGGCCTAAGTAGGGAGTTCATCTGGAGAGTCAGTGCAGACTCAATGGGCCGAATGGCCTCCTTCTGCACTGTCGAGACTCTATGGACCTGCTATGTGAATTCATATGCACATGGCATGGTGCTCTAGCAGCTCTGCAATACTAACTGTATGTGCCATGCTGAATCTACCTGTCCCTGCAGGCTGGGAATGGAGAGCGTTGTCCTCCTCACCTCCTGTGAAACACACTCACATGGATGCAAATATGGGTTTAGAACAGAACGTGCTGGTTAGGATCGACTAGGGGGTGGTGGGAAATTATGGAATTCCTACAGTGCAAAGGAGGCTATTCGGCCCATCGAGTTTGCACCCAGCCTCTGAAAGAGCACCCTACCTAGACCTGTCCCCCGTCCTATCCCCGTAACCCTACCTAACCTGCACATCTTTGTACACTAAGGGGCAATTTAACATGGGCAATCCACCTAACCTGCGCATCTTTGGACTGTAGGAGGAATCCAGAGCACCCGGAGAAAACTCACGCAGATACAAGGAGAACGTGTAGACTCCGCCTAGACAATGGCCCAAGGCCGGAATCGATCCCGGGTCCATGGCGCTGTGAGGCTAACCACTGGGCCACCGTGCCCCCCAAAATTGCCGTCCATGGATTCAGAAACTGTGGAATAAATATATAGGCAGGATTTAAACATGCTCTGTTTGGAAACTAAAAGTAAAAAATGTTAAGTATCCGCAGTTTTGGGTTGCCAGGAATTCTGATTGGGCATGTTGTACGATCAAGAGAGGAGTAGGCCATTCGGCCCCTTGCGCCTTGTGGGCATGTTGTACGATCAAGAGAGGAGTAGGCCATTCGGCCCCTTGCGCCTTGTGGGCATGTTGTACGATCAAGAGAGGAGTAGGCCATTCGGCCCCTTGCGCCTTGTGGGCATGTTGTACGATCAAGAGAGGAGTAGGCCATTCGGCCCCTTGCGCCTTGTGGGCATGTTGTACGATCAAGAGAGGAGTAGGCCATTCGGCCCCTTGCGCCTTGTGGGCATGTTGTACGATCAAGAGAGGAGTAGGCCATTCGGCCCCTTGCGCCTTGTGGGCATGTTGTACGATCAAGAGAGGAGTAGGCCATTCGGCCCCTTGCACCTTGTAGGCATGTTGTACGATCAAGAGAGGAGTAGGCCATTCGGCCCCTTGCACCTTGTGGGCATGTTGTACGATTAAGAGAGGAGTAGGCCATTCGGCCCCTTGCACCTTGTCCTCCATTCAATAAGATTGTGGCTGATCTGATTGTGACCTTGGGCGCGGTTCTCCGACCACCCACCGGGTCGAAGAAACGCCGGGGGCTGGCGTGAATCCCGCCCCTGCCGTGTCCCAAATTCTCCGTCACCAGAGATTCGGTGGGGGCGGGAATTGCGCCGGACGGCGGGCCCACCCCCGGCGATTCTCCGGTCCACGATGGGTCGGAGTCCCGCCGCTGTCACCCCACGCCAGCTGGCGTGGATTGAACCACCTTTCGAACGGCGGGACAAGGCGGCGTGGGCGGGCTCCGGGGTCCTGGGGGGGGCGGGGCGATCTGGCCCCGGGGGGTGCCCCCACGGTGGACTGGCCCGCGATTGGGGCCCACCGATCCGCGGGTGGGCCTGTGCCGTGGGGGCACTCTTTTCCTTCCGCCTTCACTATGGCGGAGGCGGAAGAGACCCCCCTCCACTGCCCATGCGCGGGGATGCCGTGAGTGGCGGCAGACACTCCCGCACATGCGTCGCACGGCAAAATCATTTCCGCGCCAGCTGGCGGGGCGCCAAAGGCCTTTCCCGCCGGCCGGCGGGGCGGAAATCACTTCGGCGCAGGCCTAGCCCCTCAAGCTGAGGGCTCGGCCCCTCAAGATGCGGAGAATTCCGCACCTTTGGGGCGGCGCGATGCCGGACTGATTTGCGCCGTTTTTGGCGCCGGTCGGTGGACATCGCGCCAATTGCGGAGAATCCCAACCCTTAACTCCACATTCCTCCCTGTCCTCTATAATCTTTATTCTTAGTGCTCTCATCACATCAACTCCCACCACGTACCATCTGCCCCTCGTCTCCCATCATTAGTCAACTCGACATGTACTTCCCCACAGCGCCTAGCCTTCCCAAACTTATCGAAACATGAAGAGATTTTATTATCCAATTGGAGAATACTTGACTGGCAGCCCAACCTCATTTCCCCCCTGTCAGACAGATTGAATAAAAGAATATTTAAATAACTATTTTTAAAAACACACATTTTTAATGCTTAGATAATTTTATTCTTAAGTTGCTTTCAGGTGGGTTTTGGAAATTAATATTTAATTCCTGGAGACTCTAGAAGGATTGACAACACTACCTTTGTTGCAAACTATAAACTCGCTGGCAAAATCCATATCTAAAGTAGGTCAGTCCATTGGGGGAATGATATTATAATTTTCTGATTCTAAGCGGCCACCATTCACGTTCTTGGCTCCTGGCTGCAATAATCGTGCCTTTCGACAATCATTAAACACAACCAAAGTTCTTCAGTGCTTGTCTTAGCCCAGTGGTGGGCAGCCTGGGGCCCAAATGCGCTCCGAGTGTGGCCCATGAGACATTTTGGGTGGGATTCCCCAGCTTCCCAGCCGTGTGTTTCTCAGTGGGGGGAGGTGGCGCAGTGTTCGCTGGCGATGGGATTCTCCAGTCCCGCCACTGTCAATGCAAATTCCCATTGAAGCCAGCTACGCCACAGACCAGAGGATCCGCCGGCGTACACGGTTGGAGAATTCCGGGCTTTGTTGACCACATTCCGCTGATTTCCGTCAAAGAATCACAGAATAATTCAGCGCAGAAGAGGCCCTTCGGCCCATCGAGTCCGTCCACGTAGTTTTATTCCTACCAATATGACTTAAGTGGTACGCACACAAAGCATGGACAAGTGAACTGAGGTGCTGATTGCACACAACATTTTTTAAATATAGATTTAGAGTACCCAATTCTTCTATTTTCCAATTAAGGGGAAATTGGTTAGCGTGTCCAATCGACCTACCTGCACATCTTTGGGTTGTGTGGGTGAGATCCATGCAGACAAGGGGAGAATGTGCAAACTCCACATGAATAGTGACCCAGGGCCGGGATCGAAACCAGGACCTCGGCGCCGTGAGGCAGCAGTGCTAACCACTGCACCACCGTGCTGCCCTGATTGCTCACAAAATTGACTGTGAGAGCCGTGCGCTCCCTGTGCATCCAAAGTGTAAATATTTATTTTGGTTTGACTATTTGAAGTTGATGACAGTTCTATTAATATATAAATGATTAAGGATTTTCTATAACTCATTGTGAAATATTCGGCATGTACTAGATGTATTTAATCTTACTCATGGGGTCATGGTTAGTGAACAAGCCTAATTTCAATAACGCGGCAGACTGAGATAAAGGGAGCCACTCATGCGGCCCACTAATTCACCTAGGTTGTCCATTATTGTTTTACTCGGATTCTAGGAGACACTGAGCCATTTGGCCTTCTTCTGCTCCTACATCCTACCAGGGCAGAGATGCCCTTCTTTTAGCATCTTGATCTGCCCTGTGCACGTGGGCAAAATGTGCAGACAATGAGTACACGTAACATTCTTGAAAGCAGAATCCGCAGAATGCCAAAACTCCCCTTGACATGACGAGTAAATTTAGTTGGGGTAAATTTAGCTTTGGACAATGGTGCAATGCGGGCAGTATTGAATTAGCCACCTGTGACAAATACACCAGGCCAGATTCTCCTTTCCAATAAAAGAAAGACTTGTATTTTGATAGCACGTTTCATAAGCTCTGGATGTTCCCAAAGCAGCTAGTTTTGTAATATAATGTAGGGAACAAGGCACCCCATTTGCAGGTAGCCAGGTCTCACAGACAGGGATAACGACCAAATAAACTATTTTTGAAATACTGCTCCAGAAATCCCCTACTCTTATTCAAAATAATGCCATTATCCCTACCTGAGAGGGCAGATGAGGATTTAGCTTCTCATCTCATCCAGAAGAGAGGGCCCACACATGATGGTCAAGGAGGAGTCCAGAAAGAAGAGTCAAAAAAATCTTTGGTTCCAACCCTTGGTTGAGGAAAAGTAGATACAAGCAACAGTTCAGGTCCCCGCCGGGACTGTTCTGGAACTCCGGCTCCTACCTGGGCGGGGATTTATCCTTCCCAGTGGGAGCTAGTTCCGCCTAAGGCTCACAGGGAGATTAATCGGGTCATCCCCGGGAGTCTCATTGGGGTTATAACATCTGCAACAGTGCAGAATCCACTCAGTACTTCATGAAGTGTTAGCCTGGATTATTTGCTCAAATTTCTGGAGCGGGGCTTGTCCTCATGAACTTCTGACTCAAACGTCAAAGAAGAAAACAATTGGGTGATGCGTTCAAAATAAACAGTTTCAATATCGTCTCTGGACTCTTTGTTGGACTGAAGGAGATTACAGAGTTAGAGAGGGGTGAGGTCGAAAGAGTAGCAGCAGGGAAAGAACTTTAAATTGAAAGCATTGAAAAGCTGGGGCACTAAAATTGGATAAACAAGGACAAGAGTTACGAGTGAGGAATTGGTCCAAGATAAGATACGGGTGCCAATGTTTTAGATTCAAATGTGGAAGATGGCATGTTGACCAGAGGTTTCTTGAGATAAAGTTACAGTGGACTTGACAAAGGGGTGGGTATGAGTTTCAGCTGGAGATGGGCTAAGGGAGGAGCAGAGACGGGCAATATTATGGAAGTGGAAAGTGCTAATGTTCTCTTTGGTGACTCAACGGTCACCAGAAATATTTTCTATTGATGTAGTTGGTGAACGTGAAGATAATGCTCATCATGATGCAGGTGTAAAGGGAGAAAATATGAACCTGCCTCAATCTTGCTTGGGATCACCCAACTACAAGTTCTCCTCTTTCAATAAGACATGCAATTGTACAAAGCAATAAATATTGACCTTATGATCACCATTAGCAAATATATTGGGGTGGCACAATGGTCAGCACTGCTGCCTCACAGATCCAGGGACACGGGTTCAATTCCGGCCTCAGCTGACTGTCCATGTGGGCTTTGCACTTTCTCCCCGTGTTTCCGTGGGTTTCCTCCCGGTGCTCCGGTTCCCTCCCACAGTCCAAAGATGTGCAGATTAGGTGGATTGGCCATGCTAAGTTGCCCCTTAGTATCCAAAAGATTAGGTCGGGTAACTGGGTTAGGAGTATAGGGTGGAGTCATGGGCTTAAGTAGGGTGCTCATTCCAAGGGCTGGTACAGGTTCGGTGGGCCAAATGGCCTCCTTTTGCCCTGTAAATTCTATGATTCTCACAGCGTCAGAGACCCGGGTTCAATTCTGACCCTGGGTGACTGTCTGTGTGGTGTTTGTACGTTCTCCCTGTGTCTGCATGGGCTTCGTCCGGGTGCTCCACTTTACTCCCGCAGTCCAAAGATGTGCAGGTTAGGTGGATTGGCCATGCTAAAAATTGCCCCTTAGTGTCCAGGGATGTGCAGGTTAGGTTACAAGGATGGGGTGGGGTTTTTAATTGGTAATGGGTTGAAGGGTATGGAGAACATGCAAGATGGTGGAGTTAAGGCCAGGATGAGATCAGCCATGATCGAATGGCAGAGCAGACTAGAGGAGCCAAATGGCCTAATTCGCCTCCTGTATCTTATGAACTTATGGGAGAGTAGACCTGGGTGGAGTGCCCTTTCGGAGGGTCAGTGCAGACTTGATGGGCCGAATGGTCTCTACCTGCACTGTAGCGATTCTATGATTCTAAATTGCCCCCTAGTGTCCAAAGTTTAGATGGGGTTACGTGGATAGGGCAGAGGAGTGGACCTCGGTGGTGTTTTCTTTTGGAGGGTTGGTGCAGATTCAATGGGCTGAATGGCCTCCTTCTGCACTGCAGGGATTCTATGATATCATGCATATTTCAGAACAACTCATCTCCCTTTTGATCTATCTATCTCACTTACCTTCTGCTGAGAAAAGGAACTTACATTTCTACACCCTGAGGCATTTCACAGCTAATCTTTTTAAGGGCAATCACTGTTGTAATGTAGGCAAGTGCAGCATCATACACACAACAGGTCCCACAAACACTAATGCGATAAATCGCTGGAACATTTGCCTTTTAGTGATATCTGGTTGCGGGTTAAATGAAGGCCAGGTCATTGGAAGTATTCCTGTGCAATTCTTTGAATACTGCCATGGGCCTTTCTTGGCCATCCGAGCAGGTAGAAAGAGCCTTGTTTCAATGTCACATCCAAAAAATGGTACCTCCTGTCAAAGTGTTATTCTGGATCAGGCATCCAAGCTTTTTAACCCACAACTTTCTGCCTCAAAAATTCCTCACGTGATTCAAAGATAAATGTCTTGGGCATGCCCAGGGTACAGAGTATCAATGTGTAAAGTGAACAAACTAGAGTGGTAATAAGTTATTTTTCTCATTTCTGCAAGTTGCTGATCTCAGCCATGCTGTACAGGGATATTCATCTCTTTATCGGGCAAGGAAATACAGGAGAAGGAAAATCAGAGGGTCTGTTGCTTCGGAGCCATGTCTGCATACTTCCCAGTGACCAGAATAAAAGAGTTATTGGTGGAGGCCTTGGAACAACTTATGTGCTCCTTCGCTGCACTCCAACCCTCCAAGAGTTGTCACACATAAACATAGAAAGCAGGAGCAGGAGTAGCCCATTCGGCCCTTCGAGCCTGTTCTGCCTTTCAATATAATCATGGCTGATTGTCTATCTCAAAACCATATCCCTCACGCTTTCTCCATACGCCTTGATACAGGACCCAGGATGGGGAATTAAAATATGGCTTTGTTCAGGAAAACAGAGGTACATCTCAACTAATAAATGAGAAGCAAATGCTATTCAATATGATACAGGACAGCTTGATAAATCTATCAGTGGGGATCTCTTGACATTCAGTTTTTATTTCCCCCTGTGCTGGCTTTCAATATCAGTTCCTGAGTGCACCTCAGGGAGGCTCCAGATTCAATCCCGCGTCAAGCTAGCTGATCTCAACCAGGGCAGGGTTGGGTAAATTCACAAAGCCATTAGCAAACCGCAGATAGGCATTTACTTGCCAATGGTTAGATTTGTATTTACCACTCTTCCCTGCCCTTGCCCGTCAGGCCACTGTGTGAACCAGAATGCTAACATCTGTCTTACCTGCAGCTGGAGCTGGCCAAGCCCAGGTGTTGCTGCTGCTGCCATGGTGGTGGGGATAAGCTGAAGAGGGTAGGGCTCATCTGTGAAAGAGAACGACATTTGCCTGAGAATATATTGCACATACTCCACTTACCAATCCCACCCCCCCTTCCAAAAGGCCCTGCGCTGTCTGGGAATATTAGTCCCTCTGTGGCCTTTCATTCCTGGCTCTCAAATTGAAAACCGTTGATAGATTTTACCAATTTGACAGCCCATGATGAGAATTACATACAAGGAAACTGCATCTTTGCTACTGATTTCAGGTGGCCATCTAGACGGGACACTTTACACAGTTTTAAACTTGCAACTGCTCTACTTGGCTCCTTTGGCAGCTAACACCTCCCAACCGGCTCCCCAAGGGGCCATTACAACCTATCATGAATGGAATATATTAATGAACTCCATTGCCTCAAATTGATGTGATATGTCTGGATAAATATTTCCTCTGAATCTAATCTTTATTATACAAAGCCCGTGTCATTATAATCCCCTGGTAACTGATTTAATAGCAGCATCCTAGGCCAAATAGTCAAAATTTCCAAAAAGTGTCAATAATGCAAATTCCAATGATTTTGCAGCCGTTGATTCAAGACATCAGTAATGAATACAGGCTGCCTATTCAGCTGTGACATTGGTTAAGCTTGACTTTGTGCAATGCTGGCTTCAGTAGAAATAAGAAAGAGGAGGGATGTAAAACAGGCTGCCAACTCACTATCACCCAAGATCTACTCCAGTCAGTTCAAACATAGATAACATCCTGCCTCTGTTTAGAATGACAAGGTGAATGATCTTAATTTAAATTGAATTTAAAACATTGCTCTACTCTTCACATTTGTTCAGTTGTACACTTGGACTGAACTCGTTCAAGCAAGCAAAGGAATTCTGGCGTCACCATAACCAATCTGTTAATAATATGCAGTTCTTAGCACTTCAAAGCCTTTAACTAAAAGACAATCCCCTCTGTGAACCAGTATCTCTTCTGGCTAACTCCACTGTGTAATGTCAGGTTCAGCTGTTGCCCATCTAAGCGGTACTGGGGTGACACTGCAGTGAATTAGCCATAACGTTTCAAATGAATAAGCTATCACTGATTCCTGGATGTTCAAGAAGAGGCCATTTGGTCCATCTTGACAGTGCTGTCTCTTTGAAAGAGCTATCATAGTAGTCCAATTTCTCTGCGCTTACCTCATAGCCCTACAGTCTTTTTTCTTTTCATGGAATTATCCATTTCTTTTAAAGTTACCGTTGAACCCGCTTGCACCACCCCTTCAGGCAGTACATTCTAGGTCATTGCAACTTACCGTGTGAAACAATTACCCTTATCTCTCTAGTTTCCAGTCATTTTAAAGCTCTGTTCTTTGGTTACTGACCGACACACTAGTTTATCTCATGGTAATCCAATTTTGTTTCTCTCATAGGATTTACAGTGCAGAAGGAGGCCATTCAGCCCATCGAGTCTGCACCAGCCCTTGGAAAGAGCACCGTACTTTAGCCCACGCTTCCACCCTATCCCCATAACCCAGTAACCAAGGGGCAATTTAAAATTGCCAATCCACCTAATCTGCACATCTTTGGACTTAGGGAGGAAACCGGAGCACCCGGAGGAAACTCACACAGACACGGAGAGAAAGTGCAAACTCCAGACAGTCACCTGAGGCTGGAATTGAACCCAGGACTCAAGAGCTGTGATGCAGCAGTGATAGCCATTGTGCCACCATGCCGCCCCACTACTGGATACAAGTTATCCTCATATACTCTGTCACAACACCTCATGATTTTAAACACCACCAGTGAATCTCAGCTGAACCTGCCCTGCTCTGGAAAATCCATCTCGGCTTCTCTAGACTCTCCACACTACTAAAATCCCTCATCCTTGGTGTCATTCTGGTAAGTTTCCTCTGCACTTTCTCTATGAAGCCTTGACATCCTCTCTAAAACTTGGTGCCCAGGATTTGACACAATGCTCATGCTGAGGTCAGGGCAGCCATTTATAATGGTTCACCGGAACTTCCTTCCTTCTGTATATCAACTCAGAATATATGAACAGACAAAACTGGGTGCAGGAAATGCCCAGCTGGTCCATCATGCCAGACCATTTTGAACACAAAGAACATTTGTGGAGATACAACACGACCAGGCTTCTGAATGAGCATGATACTCCTTTAGAGAGTTGGCATTCTTGATCAATTAATGCACCACAGGCCAAGATATAATTCTGCTCATGCAAACTGCAACGTGCAACATGGCTAGGTTTATCCAGATGCAGTTCAATACATGTTCCTCGACAATGATCTAGATCCATTAGGAGGAGGTAAATGGGCATATTGGAGATGTCATTTTATTAGCTCCAAATGAAAACTCACAATCATATTAATCAGTAACATTTACACATTTACATTGACAAAACCATTTCCAATAACTGCTGACTGTTGCAGATGAGCAGGATGATAAAGTGTCAATGTGCTGGAGTGGATTAACAACCATTCTGAATTCTTAAGTCCTCAAATTCCTGCTTGCCCAAAATGGTTCAGTGCGGTCATGGAAGATGCATGTGAGTTTTCACCCAGACCATGCAGAAAATATAAAACAGGGTGGGGGACTGCACCAAGAAGTTTTCACTCATGCCCTCCCACTCCCCCAACCCCTGAATAACCAGCATGGGGAGCAGGTGGAATATCTATCCCTTGCTTTAGTTGGAGTTTGTTTAGCTTTACAATAACTCCAAATCCAATAAGACATCAGGATCGTTGAGTCACATTCAGAATAAATGGATGAGTGCAGTTCCAACAACACTCAAGAAGCTCAACACTATCCAGAACAAAACAGCCCGCTTGACTGGCACCCCTTCCACAAACGTTCACTCCCTCCATCACTGGCACAATGACACATAGTCACTTTTTTGAGCCCTGGGGAGTTTCTCACCAGTTTAGCCCACACTTCAAAAATTGTTTAGCACTATGGAGCTGAACTCAGAGATCGGGCCGCCATTTTGAAAGGGTGCCACGATCTCGAAGTGAGCTTATGGGTCATCCCCACCCCCACCCATTGGCAATGTCACACCCCATACAGATGGCCACCACCCACGCCCCCCAAGTGATGACACTTGTTATGGAGATCCTGGGGATCCCTCCTCATCAGCCCCCCACAAAGCCTCCTTACAGCACCCCCTTCTTTCTAGGACTGCCACCCAGCACCAACCCAACCTTCTGGAGGCTCCTGCTTACCTGCCCTGTACACCCCGACCCTTCAAACCCTTCCCATCCACCCTCATTTCATGGGCATGGCCCCCTTGCCCCCTGACCCTTGGCAGAGTCACCTGGCACTCAAACACCCTTGAACTGGCACTCAGGCAGTGCTCCTGCTGGCTTGGCAATGCCAGGATGCAGCTGGGTAGTGCCAAGGTGCCTGCGTTCCAGGGGGAGGGCCAGGGAGCCACCCTGCACTTACCCTGACCACCCTGGGGTCTCTGGTGGACCGCAAGACCCCCCTGGGTGCTGTTCCACCTGGTCCATGTTTGTGTGGATTAGCCCTGAACGGTGCCCGCCTGCAGCCTCGCTGGGGAGTGCGAAGTATCGCAGGAGGCCGCTAGATCCCGCACAGGTAGGTCATAAGTAGGTGGCCTCTCCCGGCATTCTATGGCTGCATTGCATTCAAGCGAGAGCCCAACGCGGTCAGAGATTCGCGCCCACTTTCTCTCAGCATTGGGGAAGTAATTCCATCATACAGACAACAACACTCAAGAACACTCACTACCACCTCATAGGACAATTAGGACATCAAAGTTGCTCATATCTGTAACCCAGGAATTCATTTAAACTGCCCTCGTCCATTCCAACCAGAGTTCCTTTCCCCACCATCATTGTCAAATGCAATCACATCTTACGCAGGTATTATGTCAGGACTTGCCATTTCTATGCTACCCCTGTGGCGAGAAATACTGATGTTCCCTTTCATTTCTTCTGGTCTCTGGCTGGAGGGTAAATCTTTTCAGCTGTAGATGCAGTTTTTACTCACACATTAAGCAATACGATTTTCTAACCGTTCGGGACTCCCATTGTGTTTGGGGTCTAATATTCTGCTGGAAGAATCATAGAATCAGAGAGTTTACAGTGCAGAAGGAGGCCATTCAGCCCATTGGGTCTGCACCGGCCCTTGGAAAGAGCATCCTACTTAAGCCCTGGGCCTCCACCCTAACCCCCTTTATCCCCGTAACCCCACCGATCCTTTTTGGACACTAAGGGCAATTTAGAATAGCCAGTACACCTAACCTGCACATCTTTGGACTGTGGGAGGGAACTGGAGCACCCGGAGGAAACCCCTGCAGACACGGGGAGAACGTGCAGACTCCACACAGTGACCCAAGCCGGGAATCAAACCTGGGACCCTGGAGCTGTGAAGCAACTGTGAAGGTATAAGTGAAGGTGAAGGTATAAGGCAGAACCTGGGACCTCAGGGCCGTCAGGCAGCAATGCTAACCACTGCGCCACCGTGCAGCCCTGTGCATCACTAATTTATGATGCAGCTCTGTCAATTTTGATATAGATCCCCAGATGTTGGTAAGAAGGGCTTTGCAGGGTGGACTAGGCTGCTTGAAGCTTCGGCATGTCCGGATTGGTCAATGCCAATGGTCCACAGTATCATTTTATCTGATCCTCTTATAATGGTTTAAAACAGTATGGCATAGTTCAATGCACGCACCCCACCCCCACCAACCCCCAAGTGGAATGGGAGGTGGGGACACTCAAGATGGGCCATGAAGGTGCAGGGTGGAGAATTCAGCACATTCACAACTGCACCCAAATAAGTCCAGTTCAGTTCAGCAAGGGTCAAAGATGGCCTTCCGGCCCGAGGCTGGTTGAGGTCCTTTGTGGGCTGCATGGTGGTACAGTTGTTAGCATTGGTGCCTCACAGCTCCAGGGACCCGGGTTCAATTCCGAATTCGGAATTGACCCTGGTGTGTGCAGTTTGCACGTTCTCCCCGTGGGTTTCCTCAGGGTGCTCTGGTTTCCTCCCACAGTCTAAACATGTGTAGGTTAGATGGATTGGCCAAGCCAATTTGCCATTTAGTGTCCAAAGGTTAGATGCGGTTACGGGGTTGCAGGGGAGTGTGCTTAGCTGAGGTGCTCTTTCACAGGGTCGGTGCAAACTCGATAGGCTGAATGGCCTATTTCTGCACTGTAGAGACTCGATGATTACGTGATCACACCATTTGGGCTGTCTGCCAGGCAACTCCAACAGGCCTTCCAGCAGCCTGCGGAGAGGCCACCCGATACCAACAGTGAGACCTGCTAGCAGCAATATCCTCTTGCATAGGAAGAACTATTCTTTCCCTTTAAACCAACCACCTTCCCCCTCCCATCTGATTGGCCTCAAAGTACATGAGGTCTGCGCTCCTTTGGCTGTTCCTCCTCCTGAGGGCTCCTCCAGTACTGGCAGTGGTCAGCGGTCCTAGTGGCACTGCTGGTTCTGAAGAGCTGCCAGTCTCTGATTGACCTGCAGCTCTCAGAGACAGGACATCTGCATTGCAGGACCTGAGAATCCCGCACCAACCAAATTAGGTGCCTGCTTTTAATCATGTCGGGGTACACAGAAATGGCCACAGTGAGGCTGTCACAGACTCTCCAACCAGTGCACAGACCCACAATCAAAACCATTAAAACCACCCCCAATGAGTGGTTTGCTAGGACACCTCTTAGGGCAGTTAAAAGCCAACCACATTGCTGTGGGTGTGAAGTCATTCGTGAACCAGATGGGTTTTTCCCAACAATCAGCTAATGTTCATCACTACTGACATGAAGGGTCAGATTTTGACAAGAGTCAGGAAGGCTCCAAGACCAACTAGAGATGGGCAATAAATGCTGGCCTAACCAGTGATGCCTATATTCCGTAAATGAAAAAAACAAAAACCTTGGGTGGGATTTTCGGGTCCCTGTGACATATTTTACAGCTTAATGGGCAGACCTCAGGAGCCATGTAGGGTATGAAAAAAAATAAGACTTTAACAATCTAATGCAGTCTTCACTCCTGCACACTTGCTGGTGCTAAAACTCCCATTCATGAAAGCCATTCGGAGCTTTTAAATTTCCTCGAGTGATTAGTCAGAAGTAGAATTATCTAGTCACACAAATGTCTGGGGGGTTTTGTGTGCCCCGCACACTCTGCCATCAAGGAATGTACCTCAAGGGGTTGCCATTGGCGGGACCAGAAGATCCCACCAGTGGGAAGAGCCAGAAAATTTTGGCCGTTATAAAATATTGGGGTTGTGGCCCAGATTCAGAATTCCTGCCCCCTTTCCAGCTTAAACCATGAAAAATGATCTCAACAGGAGTTCTGCATTCACAATTGAATTGATAGCTTAAATAGGCTATTAAAGGATCAGATGTCTTTGATGTAGTTAGTTTAATAAATGTTTGTTTTTAAACAAGATTAATCACTTGAGGAGATTTAAAAGCTTTGAATTGCTTTCATGAATGGGAGTTTCGCTCCGGAGAGTGAACGCCTCCACCTCGTACGTGACGTTGGGGCTCATACTGCTGAAGATGGTATGTAGAGCATACCTCACAAGGGCAAGGATGAGCCAGTTCATGAGAAAATGTGATGGAGAATTTTTTTAAAAAAAATTTTAATGAATGGGAGTTTCAGCACTACCAAGTGTGCAGGAGTGAAGACTGCATCAGATTGTTAGAGTCTTATTTTTTTCATCGCTTCATGGCTCCTGAGCTCTGTCCATGGTGGATACTGGGTTACTGGCTATGGAGATGGCTTGCAGGTTGCATGAGGGAGCAGGGTGCAGGGGTGTGAAGTGTGAAGGCTAGAGGGCCTAACAACTTCTAAAATGACTGGGACAAAGTTCCCAGACCACTGAGGCAAGCCTTCTAACAAGCCTGCCTCGGGACTTGCCCACCCCCGTGACCGCCTACACCACACTTCCAGCATTGGCTAGCACAGGTCCATCTCACACTGCACCAATCCACTGCCCCAGAACAAAACTTGAATATATTGGAAGACTTTTTACTGAGACGGGATCTGCAGTAGTCAAATCCGGCCCTCGCTCTTAATTCAAGATGTATTTCATTAATTAATTTAATTTAAATTCCTCAGCTGCCACAGTGGGATTTGAACTCATTTCCATGCTCATTAGTCCAGACCACTTACTGGTCCAGAAAGAATAACCATTCTGTTACTATACCCCAGAGGTAGCTGGCTGGAGGTATTTAATGAAAATGACCTCCTGCTTCAGAGAGATTCAGGGCGGATGCAACCAGAGCGATGTATCCCAGCCACTCTCACACTCCTGCTAACAGCTAGTAGCAGAGTGGGACTGATGGAGACTGCACTCACAGCTAGACAATCGTGAAAAGCTGCAGGATAAGGAGGGAGAAGACGGGAAGTCAAAATAAATAAAAATTGAGCAAAGATTTTTCTTCAGTAAACGAAAGGATGGGAAGAAAAGATTTTCACTTTTAAATAATCGACTCCGACAAAAAGTTCATCGCTACATGTGTTCAGAGAAATGCAAATATACCTACAGCAGATGATGTGTAAAAATAACTCTTTGAATACTGACTGTCAGCCCAACATTCCATATCGCAAAATCGCCATATTTTGCAATGATTAGAAAATAGGCACATTTTCTATTGTTGAACGGACAGACACAAGGGGCGTCATTCTCCGACCCCCCAGAGGGTCGGAGAATGGCCGTTGGCCGCCGTGAATCCCGCCCCCGCCGGTTGCTGAAGTCTCCGAAGGGAGAAAAGTCGGCGGGGCGTTAATGGCGCCGCTGCCGCGGAGAATGTCTGCCGATATTCTCCCTTCCGGATGGCCCGAAGTCCCGTCGACGTGATGACCGTTCACGTCGACGTAAATTAAACCTCCTTTTCATCGGCGTGACCCTGTGCTCCAGGTTCACGCCGACCAGCGTGGAGGTGAGTGACGGCCTGGGGGGTTGGCTCTGGGCAGGCGATGGCGTGGCCGCAGTCTGAATGCGTGAGGAGAGGTGTGTCTCGGGTTGTGTGTGTGTGCGTGCGGCGGGGGGGGGGGTTAGAGTAGGCTGGGCACCGGGGGAGTGCCGGGAGGGGGTCCGTGCCGGGGAGGGGGATGGGGGTGTCCGTGCCGGGGTGGAGGTTGTGGGGGGGGTCCGTGCCGGGGAGGGGGATGGGGGGGGGGGGTCCGTGCCGGGGAGGGGGATGGGGGTGTCCGTGCCGGGGTGGAGGTTGGGGGGGGGGGTCCGTGCCGGGGTGGAGGTTGGGGGGGGTTCCGTGCCGGGGAGGGGGATGGGGGTGTCCGTGCCGGGGTGGTTGTTGGGGGGGGGGGGGGTCCGTGCCGGGGAGGGGGATGGGGGGGGTCCGTGCCGGGGTGGAGGTTGGGGGGGGGGTCCGGGTCCGTGCCGGGGAGGGGGATGGGGGTGTCCGTGCCGGGGTGGAGGTTGGGGGGGGTCCGTGCCGGGGTGGAGGTTGGGGGGGGGGGGTCTGTGCCGGGGTGGAGGTTGGGGGGGTCCGTGCCGGGGAGGGGGATGGGGGTGTCCCTGCCGGGGTGGAGGTTGGCGGGGGGGGGGTCCGTGCCGGGGAGGGGGATGGGGGTGTCCGTGCCGGGGTGGAGGTTGGGGGGTGTCCGTGCCGGGGTGGAGGTTGGGGGGGGGGGGGGGGGGGGGGGGTGGGAGGGCAAGTGAGTTGGTCCACCTGGCCAGGTGCCAGTCTCCAACAGTTGGACCCATGCGGTCCATGCCACCTGGCTGGGGGGAGGAGGGGATATGGGCAATGATGACATGTCGTCGTTTCCCTCCCCCCACCAGGCCGTCATGTTTTCAGATCATCCAGCGATGCTGGCCGCCGTGGTGGCAGCCGCTCATGTCTATATTGCCCTGGATGAGGAGGAGGAGGAGGAGCGTGCCAGAGAGGCGGCGCAGGCTGCTGCAGAGGGGCAGGCGGCAGCCGCCCTGGGCTGGAGGGACACCCGACCGACAGGACGAGGAGGGGGAGGAGGACGTCGCGGCCCCACGGCAACGGAGGCACCCGAGGGCGCCCCGTGTGTACCGGCCCAGGCAGTCATACCAGGACCTCACGGACCGGGAATGCAGGAGGAGACTCCGGATGAGCCGGGAAACCGTGGCACACATCTGCCACCTGCTGGCACACCTGTCACCGCGTGGCACTGGCGGGGGACACCCTCTCCCCGTGTCCGTCAAGGTTACGGTGGCCCTGAACTTTTATGCAATGGGGTCATTCCAGGCACCGAGTGGGGACCTGTCTGGCATATCACAGACATCGGTGCACCGGTGCATCCGGGCAGTGATAGATGCCCTATATGCCATGGCGCACCGCTACATCCGCTTCCCCGTGGACCGGGCCAGCCAAGATGCCCGGGCCGTGGGCTTCTCTGCCGTGGCCGGGTTCCCCATGGTCCAGGGCGCGATCGATGGGATGCACGTCGCCATGCGGCCACCTGCAGAGAACAGGGCCGTGTTCACTAATAGGAAGGGGACCTATTCGATGAACGTACAGGTGGTCTGCGACCACCACATGATGATCCTGCACGTCTGCGCCCGTCACCCAGGCAGTGGTACAGGTGGTCTGCGACCACCACATGATGATCCTGCACGTCTGCGCCCGTCACCCAGGCAGTGTACACGACTCATTTGTGTTGTCGCGGTCATCCATCCCCGGCATGTACGAGGGACGCCATCCCCGGCTGAGGGGCTGGTTGCTGGGCGACAGGGGCTACCCATTGCGATCGTGGCTGATGACGCCTGTACGGAGGCCACGCAATGAGGCGGAGAACCGCTACAATGATGCCCATGTAGCGACAAGGGGAGTGATAGAGAGGTGCTTTGGCGTGCTGAAGATGCGTTTCAGGTGCCTGGACCTCTCTGGGGGCGCCCTCCAGTATCGGTCAGATAGGGTCGGCCGCATCATTGGGGTGTGCTGCGTCCTGCACAACATAGCCCAACAGAGGGGCGATGTGCCGCAGGCAGAGGAGGGCGGAGTGGAGGAGCAGCAGGAAGAGGCACAGTCCTCCCCAGATGAGGGGGGATGGGGGTAATGGTCAGGGCAGACGGGGTAGACACAGGCGGGTGGCTGTCCACCGTTACCGGCTGGCCCAGCGGGCACGGGACAGACTGATAGACGCCCGCTTCACTGACTAGATGGGCGTGGGAATCGGGTAGTATGGCCACAGACCGCACACCATGGCAACAGCCGACCACCCACACCCCCCACCCATCCACCCACCCAGCACCCTCACCCCCCTCCCCAACCCCACCCACCCCACCCGCATGCACACCACCCCCCCCCTCCCCCCCCCATTGCCGATCCACCTGCGGCACAACGGGCCGGGCTCACCCAGTTGCGGGTGGACGCGTGTCTATCGCAGGCCATGGAGGATGGTGACAACCCGCCCTGCGATGAGCTCCTGGCTCTACATCGTTGGACTATGTCTGACCCATGGCCACAGTACCACCATCCACCCGGACCATCCCTGCATGCGGCTGTGACACTGCAGCGCACGGTCCCGTCCTCTGCCCGGGGGATGTTGATGGCGGCCCAGGGGGAAGGGGGCAGACTCACCTGGGGCTGAAGTAAGACCACCCCTCACACACACACTTGCGCTCAACGTACATGACACCCCCGCACACTTTGGACAGAGCACAAAGTAGGTGTAACATTGACTTTAATAACCAAAGGAGTTCATGCACGTGTCCTAGCCCCTAAAACTCATCTGTGCCCTGCAACCGTGCCAACTTACTCAGTGTCTAATTGTTTGGCCTTACGGGCCCTTTGACTACGTCTACGTTGTTCCCCAGACGGTACAGCAGAACTGGAGGTGGACTCCTGTGATTCCTGCCCTCTGACACTGGATCCCTTTGGCGGCCGTTTCCTGGGGCGTCCTGGCCTAGATGGGCCAGGCTGCGGCCCGGGCGACTGGGATGGCGAGCTGCCAGCCTGTCCTGCCCGTTGCCCAGCCGATGTACCTGGGACGGAAGGGGGGGAGTCCGAGGTGTCGCGGTGTACCGGGACCTTCCCTACAGAGGGAGCCGGGACGGACCACACCACCTCCTCCTCCCTCGGGGTGCCCGATGGCCCCCAGGCCTCTACATGGGTGGGGGATGCGAACGGACTGGCCATCCGACGCCCCCCCGACATCTGGCGCTGCCAGTCCTGGAGGCCCGTGCTGGTATCGACAGGGGTCTGCAGGTTTGCAGCCATGGAGCCCAGGGGGTTGGCAAACCCTGTCTGTGACAGTGCGACGCCGGCTCGCACATGGCCACTGGCGCCGATGCCCTCAGCGATGGCCTGCAGAGACTGGGCCATGGCCTGCTGAGACTGGGCCATGGCCTGCAGAGACTGGGCCATGGCCTGCTGAGACTGGGCTATGGCGTTGAGCGCCTCTGCCATCTGGCGCTGGCACTGGCTCATGGCCTCCTGTGAGAGGGCAGCCATTTCCTGGGCCATAGACGCCGCCTGCACGGAAAGCCCCGGGCCTCGCAAACCGTTCCCCATGTCTGACACCGTCGCACCCATTGCCTCCACCGCGGGCGCCACCCGTGTGGTGTCGGCCTGGGTGGCATGCATGACCGGCACCACTTCCAGCTCCTGGACGCGGGTGGACTCCTCCACCTGCGACCGCAGCCGCCGCAAGCCGCCCGTCACCCTCTTCGCTTGTCTCCGGGTCGGTGGTTGCATCGGATCTATGTGTGGGTGTGGTAACTCCAGGAACCCGGGATCCATCTGGGCGGCAGATGTTCGCTTGGGCTGGGCTGCCCTCCGACCGCCCGGCCCCTCTGCTGCTCCTACCTCCACCTGCTGTACCGGGACGGCTGTGTTGTGCGCACCAGTGAGTGTACCAGACGCCTCATCACTAAAGTGCCCAACCGAGGTGAATGTTTCTGCGATGGTGGAGGGTGTTGGTGACAGCAGTGGCGTTGTGTCGTGCTCTTCGTCCCACTCTGAGTCCATGGCACTTTGGGGTGGGGGTTCGTCTCCACCCATCCACTCTGAGTCACTGTCCGGTATTTCGTCTTCCTGGGTAGTGCTGTCCCGGGTAGTGGTGTCCCGGGTAGTGGTGTCCCGGGTAGTGGTGTCCTGGGAAGTGGTGTCCTGGGTAGTGGTGTCCTGGGTAGTGGTGTCCTGGGTAGTGGTGTCCTGGCTCGGATGTGACGGGGGCCTGTGGCTGCCCCCCTCATCGCTGGGTGGTCGCTCCCGCACGTGACGGGGGTGTCGTCTCCCTGTTGCTCCAGGTCTCTCCGTCTCCCGTGGTGTGCGAGGGGCATCCTGCGGGCGTCGCATGCTGGAGGGTGCGGGTCTCTCCGTCTCCCGTGGCCTCCGAGGGGCATCCTGTGGGCGTCGCATGACGGAGGGTCCGGGTCTCTCCGTCTCCCGTGGCCTCTGAGGGGCATCCTGCGGGCGGTCTGCATCTGCGGGGATGGGTGCCTGGACGTTTGGTCCTGCGATACACAATGAAGCATGCATGGTTAGACATCAGGCAGTGATCAGGTGATACGGGGGAGGGGGATATAGGGACGGACTGTCGGTGGCTCACTTGCTACTACGCCCCCGACCACTGCATCAGCAACCTCCACCAGCCAGTTCCAGGGCCCTTTCCTCGTGTACGGTCAGTGGCCTCTCATCAGCGGGGCCTCCTCCAGTCCTCACATGCTCCCTATTGTTGTGTGCGCGCTTCTCCTGTGGGGGGGGGGCGGTAGCAGGGGTAAAAGGCAACACTGTTAGGAAGGCATATGAATGCACGCCATCGGTTGCGCGTGCATAGCAGAGGTTAAGGTTAGGGCTGGATTCACTTGGGGATATGGGGGAGGGGGGGATATGGGGGAGGGGGGGATATGGGGGAGGGGGGATATGGGGGAGGGGGGATATGGGGGAGGGGGGATATGGGGGTGGGGGGGATATGGGGGAGGGGGGATATGGGGGAGGGGGGATATGGGGAGGGGGGATATGGGGGAGGGGGGATATGGGGTAGGGGATATGGGGGAGGGGGGATATGGGGGAGGGGGATCTGGGGGAGGGGGATCTGGGGGAGGGGGGGATCTGGGGGAGGGGGGATATGGGGGAGGGGGGATATGGGGAGGGGGGATATGGGGGAGGGGGGATATGGGGAGGGGGGATATGGGGAGGGGGGATATGGGGAGGGGGGATATGGGGGAGGGGGGATATGGGGGAGGGGGGATATGGGGAGGGGGGATATGGGGGAGGGGGGATATGGGGGAGGGGGGGTTATGGGGAGGGGGGATATGTGGGAGGGGGGGATATGGGTGAGGGGGGGATATGGGGGTGGGGGGTATATGGGGGAGGGGGGGATATGGGGGAGGCTCACCCTGCCTGCTCTGACGAGGTCGTTCACCTTCTTGTGGCACTGGGTGCCTGTCCGTGGTGTCAGGGCCATAGCGGTGACAGCCTCTGCCACTTCCCTCCACAGATGCCGGCTGTGGCGTGGGGCAACTCTGCGGCCGTGCCCGGGATACAGGGCGTCCCTCCTCTGCTCCACCGCGTCCAGGAGCGCCTCCACATCGCGTGACTCGAACCTCGGGGCTGAGCGGCGGCCAGCCATCCAGTCGGGTGTTGCGGTCGGGTGTTCCGGTCGGGTGGGGGGGAGCAGCGCGGCCTTATGTGCCGTCACGCCGTGCGGCGCGTATGACGCTGCACGGCGTGAACCACTGCGCAAGCGCGGATCCCGTTACGTCGCTGCTAGCCCATTTCGGGCCGGAGACTATCGACCCATTTTTCCGACGTGACGCAAGTCGGATTTGCGCCGTTTTTTGCGCCAATCGGCGGACTTTCCGCCGATAACGGAGAATTTCGCCAAAGATATGCCAGGATTCTCCTTGCCAGGGACTAAGTCCCCGCGCCAGCAGGAAAACCTGCGCCAGCGACCCCGGCGTCAACAGGCCCCCATGGTGAGGAATTCTCACCTGTCTCGGGGGCTAGGTGGACGCCGGCGCCGAAGGGACTGCACAAGTTTGCGCATGCGTCAAAGGGCCGGCGTGATCTCGCGCATGCGCGGAAACTCCGACGTGTTTTGGTGTATGCGCTGGGGTTTCTCTTCTCCGCGCTGGCCATAGTGGAGCCCGACAGGGGCCGGCGCGAAAGGAGGGACTGCCTCCATGGCACAGGCTCGCCCGTGGGCCGTGGGCCGTGGGCCGTGCCCCCCCCCCCCCCCCCCCCCCCAGGGTCGGATTCCCCCGCGCCTCCCCGAGGACCGGCCTAGCTGATGTGCCTGCCAGGTCCTGCCGTGTGAGACCATGCGTAACCCACGCTGGCGGGACTGGTCAAAAACGGAGCACGGCTGATTGGAGTCAAACTGGCACCGCCCCCGATTTGGTGGTCGGAGCCCATTCTCCGCCCGATCGTCGATTACGATATCGGCATCGAGCAACGGAGATTCCTGCCCGTTATCTAACATTTAGGACACCTTAATTTACGAAGGATATAAATACCTAACTGGTTCTCCACTTTCTGCCATCCTTACCTGGTCTGGCTGATGTGTGACTTCAGCAATATGGTTGATTCTTAACTACCCGCTGAAATGGCTAGCAAGCCATTCAGTTGTGTTGCTATGTAAAGGTCCAAGAGGAGTAAAACTCAATAGGTCACTCAGAATTGACCTCTGCACCAGAAACAACAAAGGCATAGCCAAACCCAATTGACCCTGCAAAGCACCCCTCACTAATAACAGGACTTGTGCCCGAGTTAGGAGAGCTGTCTCACAAACTATCCAAGCAATAGGCTGACAATAGTAATACTTTGTATAGTTCATAGTTTTCAGCTAACGTCCTAGAAGCCTCCATCACCATCCCTGGGAGTGGATCAGTGGTACAGTTGGGAATGGGTGGCCCTCAACATCGCCTCTGGATCCCAAGAAGATTTGTGGCATCAGGTCACACATGGACAAGGGAATTTCCCGTTGATCCCAGTTGCGATGTGGTGCTGATCACCACACGTGATACTCCTCTGGCACTTGCTCCCCTTTGGAATATCTCAAATTGTTTCACTCCTTTCACCTCATTTAAAATCCTCATTCTCTACTGCCCGCCACAGTACCAGCCCAATTTTCTCAAGAAGCTATCTTTGCTGCTATTCGCCATCAGCCAGATGGAGGGGAGATGGTGGGATAACGGTGTTGTCACTGGACTAGTAAACCAGAAACTTAGGGTAATGCTCTGGGGACCCAGGTTCAAATCCCGCCACTACAGATGGTGAAATTTGAATTCAATAAAATATCTGGAATTAGAAGTCCAATGACAATCATGAAACCATTGCCAGTGGTCCGAAAAACCTATCTGGTTCACTAATGTCCTTTCGGGAAGGAAATCTGCCATCGTTACCTGGTCTGGCCTACATGTGACTCCAGACCCATAGCAATGTGGTTGACTCTTAACTGCCCCCTCAAATTCGGGATGGGCAATAAATGCTGGCACAGCCAGCGCCGCCAACGTCCCATGAACGAATTTTGTAAAAGCCTCTGCGCCAACAACCTTTTCGTCCTAAGTGGTTTCAACCTCCATCTCAACTTGTCGTGTTCTCTTCTCTGAGTTCATTGCCCTCTTAATCTCTTCCTCCAAGCAAACTCTCCAATCGATATTCATGGTGACTCCCTTGACCACGCCATCTCATGCGGCCTTGGTCGCTATTCCCAGAGTATCAATCAGAAATAAGGCCATCTCTGAACACTTCCTTGTATCGTTCTCCACCCATATCCCATTTCCCTCTCCAATTCCTGCTTTCCTCAGTAGCTGCCCGGGAGGAAACAAAACTCTTCCCCAATTCATTTCCAACTACATTCTCAAAATCCCAGTTGTCCTCCATCCACTGTAACATTTCTGCAGCTACCAATCTGCTCAAACACACCCTCACTTCAACCTGCGATGCCCTAGTACCAATGACACCATTATTCTCTCTCCTCATGGCCTTTCCCCCAATACTTCCCTCATCTCTCCTTCTTTAAGTCCAAGAGAAGTAGATTTGAACAGACATGCAAACAATTAGTTTAACCATTCACCACCGAGAGCACAATCGGCTCCTACTCACATCTGTAAAACTGCTCACTGTTCCTGGATTGCCCGGGAATGTGAAGGTAACTCCAGACTTATTTTCCCTGATGCAAACCAAATTCAAACCCCTCTCCCCTCTTCCCTCCACCATCATTTCCAACATCAAGTGCGAGGAGCTCATGGATTTCTTTGTCACCAAGATCTAGACGATCCGATGAACTACTCCTACCACTTCCCTCCCTATTCCTAACCCACCAGGCTGGGTTTCCACTAAAGTTCCCCTTGCCCTAGCCTTGAACTTGCATCTTTCTCTAGGTTCTCTCGGATCTCCCTTCATGCCATCTCCAAGCTCGTTTTACCAAGAGATTCATTTCCTGCTCGATTGACTTTATTGCCACCACACTGCTGAACACTCAACGTCATTTCCTGAACTCCATGTTAGCCGATATTGTGAACAGTTCACTCTCTCTTCGCGTTCTGTCCCTCTCTCCTTCAAATTTGTCACCATCGCGCCTCTCCTCAAAAATCCAATCCTTCATCTCTCCATGCTTACAAAGCTACTGCCCCCCATCTCCAAACCCCCTTCCACTCCAAAATCCAAAATGTTATTGCCTTCCCAATTTGTGTCCACCTTTCCTGGAAGTCATGGAATCATAGATGCCCTGCAGTGAAGGAGGAGGCCATTCGGCCCATCGAGTCTGTACCGGCCCTCTGAAAGAGCACTCTACCCAGGTATACTCCCCCGCCCACCCCACTCTATCCCCGTAATCGAGCCTGCACATTGCCAATCCACCTAACGTGCATATCTTTGGGAGGAAACCAGAGCACCCAGACAAAACCCATGCAGAAACTGGAGCACCCAGAGGAAACTCATGCAGACATGGTGAGAACGTGCAAACACCCAAGGCCAGTATCGAACCCACGTCACTGGCGCTGTCCATGCTTTAATCCCTCCATTCAGATTTCCACCCCTCCACTGTGCTGAAAATGCTCTTGTCAAAGTCTCAAACGATACCCTATGTGACTTTGACAAAGAAAAATGATCCTTCCTTATCTTTCCTGACTAGTCTGCAGCCCTTGCACCATCTAATCATAGCGTCTTTCTCTAGTGCCTCGCCACTGACTCTCAGCTGGGTGGGACTACATTTACCTGGTCCCCATTCTTACCTAATTGTGGCCAGGGAATTGTTATCAATAGTTTCTCACCTGCTATCATGCAGTCACCTCTGCTACCCCCCAAGGATTGACCCTTGACCCCTGTTGTTCCTCATTTATATGTTACCACTTGGTGACATGACATGAAAGCATAACAGTGCTTTCCACACATAAAGTGTTGGCAACCAACTTTACCTTAATCCCGCCCCTCCCAAGAACTCCAGTGCCTCGGAATTGTAAAACTTGCCTGACATTGAGTACTAGATGAACAGAAGTCTCGGGGGTGATTCTCCCACGCCGCGCCGTCTGGGAGAATCACCCCTGCTAAATAAATTTGTCAGCCAGTCGTGCTGGCTGACGAAGCGGAAGAGGGAGGTGAGTAGGCGGGCCCATCCCAGCAACCAGGAAGTAGCGTCCACGGCCGGTGGGGGGGGGGGGGGGGGGCTGTAGGAAGCGTCTGCCGTGATCCCCCATGGTGGGGGGGGCAATGGGCAAGGGTGGGTGTGTTTGGGGGTGTGGGGGGAGTGAGGGAGAGAGTGGGGAAGGGTGGACGTGTTTGGGGGGAAGGAGGGGGAGGGGGGGGAAGGGTGGACGTGGTTGGAGGGGGGAGTGGGGAAGGGTGGACGTGGTTGGGGGGAAAGGGGGAAGGGTGGACGTGGTTGGGGAGGGGGGGAGAAGAGGGAAGAGTGGACGTGTTTGGGGGAGGAGGGGAGAGGCGGGGAAGGGTGGACGTGTTTGGGGGAGGGGGGGAAGGGGAGACGTATTTGGGGGGAGGGGGGGAAGGGTGGAGGGATTTGGGGGAGGGGGAGGGTGGACGTGGTTGGGGGAGGGAGTGGGGAAGGGTGGACGTGGTTGGGGGAGGAAGTGGGGAAGGGTGGACGTGGTTGGGGAGGGGGGAGAGGAGGGAAGAGTGGACATGTTTGGGGAGGAGGGGAGAGGCGGGGAAGGGTGGACGTGTTTGGGGGGGGGAAGGGGAGACGTATTTGGGGGGAGGGGGGAGAGGTGGGGAAGGGTGGGCATGGTTGGGGGAGGGAGTGAGGAAGGGGGGATGTGGTTGGGGAGGGGGGAGAGGAGGGAAGAGTGGACGTGTTTGGGGGGGGAGAGGGGGGGATGGGTGGACGTGTTTGGGGGGAGGGGAGGTTTGGGATGGACGACCTGAGGGCTAAGGAGGATGGATAGTGTAAAAGGGTACAGGGAAGGGTGGATGGGGTAGGAGAAGGGCGCAGGGGTGAAGAATTGAGACGGGTGAAGGAGGACGGGGCAGGGCAAAAGATGCCACCATCCTGCCAGGTTTGGGGGGGGGGGGGGGGGGGACACCTCTACGGTTGTCTGCGGGACCGTGACCTGCAGCTGGAGTGCAGTGGCAGGAAGGTGGCGAAGACACCCTTCCAAATCGAGGGCATGGATAAGGGCTGTGTCCGCTGGTGCTGCTATGAGGAGGGACGGGTTGAACTGTGCGGGATACGGATACTGTGGGCAGGTGGCACGGTGCGTGTCTGAATGAACATTGACCAGGCAGCCTGGGCACCCATTCATTGAAGGGGCCGTGGCTGCCTAACTGCCAAAGCGCCCTCCTAACAAATGTAGTGGCCTCTCTCTCCCAAACCAACCCCCCCCCCCCCCCCCCCCACCCCCTCTTCAAGTATTCGCAGCGGCCATCAATGTTCGGCAGCCATGCAGGTGGCCATCTGTCGGGGCCGAGCAAGGCGGCTCAGGGAGTGTGCTGCAGACGGAGTGTCAGCAGATGGCCCCATGCCAGCCGCTGCAGGCCATCATGTCCGACAAGTACAAGAGGAGGCGGAGGTTGCCGATCACCACCACATCTTCGGCCAGGAAGAGGCGACGAAACCGATCCTGATGGGTCACCTGCAAGAGCAGGTGGTCATGCCAAGGCGGCGGAGGCATCCCATGCGTCACCGTGTGTACAGGGACCGCGTTTCCTTCGAGGACCTAACGGAGGTGGCATGCAGGAGGAGACTCCGACTGAGCCGTGAGACGGTCGGCCATATATGCCACCTGATGGCGCACCTCGAACCACGTGGAACTGGGGGAGAACGTGCCATCCCAGTGCGGGTGAAGGTGACGGTCGCCCTGAATTTCTTCGCAACGGGCTCCTTCCAGTCCCCGAGCGGGGAATCTTTGCGGCATCAGTCAGGCCTCGGTGCACCGGTGCATCCGGGCAGTCACCGACGGCCTTCATGCAGTCGCGGCAAGATACATCAATTTCCCGGAGGACCACGTGCACCAGGCTGCCAGGGCATCGCAATTCGCCGCAGTGGTCGGCATCCTGATGGTACAGGGCGCCGTGGATGGGATGCACGTCAACCTGCGTGCACCAATGCGGGACAGGGACGTCTTCCTCAACAGGAAGGGCACATATTCCATGAACGTCCAGGTGGTGTGCGACCAGGGAACGAGAATAATGCACGTGTGCGCCCAGTACCCAGGAAGCGTGCATGACGCCTTTATATTGGTGCAATCCTACATCCCTGCAATTTTCGAGGGTCACCCACCCCGGATGGGGGGCTGTTTGCTGGACGACAGGGGTTATCCGTTGCGGCCGTGGCTGATGACGCCCATACGGAGGCCACAGACCAACGCGGAGAGCCGGTACAATGAGGCCCATGCAGCAACCAGGGGTGTAGTGGAGAGGTGCTTCGGCCTCCTGAAAATGAAGTTCCGGTGCCTGGACCGCTCAGGGGGCGCTCTGCAGTACGACCCCGACAGGGTCGGAAGGATCGTCGTCGCCTGTTGCGTGCTGCACAACATCGCTGAACAGAGGGGCGATATGATCGAGGAGCAACAATCAGGTGAGCCCGAAGAGGGCAGCGACTCTGAACTGGAGGATGAGGATGAGGATGAGGATGAGGAGGAGGAGGGGGGGGAGGGGGGGGGGGGGATGGGAGGGCGGCGGGGCACAGACACCATCCTGCCTCCAGGACTGTCCGGCAGGATATGGCTGGGAGGCTGCAGGAACCACCGTTTAGGGCAGCGGGCACGCGATGCGCTGATCGCCGCATGATTCGCACACTAGGGAGAGGGCATCGTTGTTAAGGGCACTGGTACCATTGACCGCACGCACTGGCACACTCCAGAACCCCCCTCACCCACCTCCCGCACCATCGCACAACCCTACCACACACGGCACCACCGTCAAGCAACACAACATCTGCGGCACCTCATTACTGTCGGTAGTCCTCGACTTCCGTAAGCTGGTATGAACAGTGCCATGTTGGATGATGACAACCCGCACTGCGATGAGGTGTGAGCTACAGATCGCTACTGAATGTCGACTCATGGCCATATCTGAACACCCCCCACCTCGGTGTCCCCCCTATGCGTCACGGTCACGCCATCACCTGTCCATGTGGGCCAGCGGGCGTCGGAGCACTGTGGACGACGGCGTGTTTGGTGTTGGGGGGGGGGGGATCCCGGCTTCACCCTGCGATGATCGTCGAACACCACCGTCACCGTGCACCCTCACGCCACCCTCACGCCCCCCCCCTCCTTCCCAGGCACCGGAAATAGGACAGACGCATGAAGGTTTGGTGCGGCAATTTTAATTGTGACACTGAGCGGCACGTGCCCTAGCCCCTATTACTGATCTGTGCCCTGCACCCATGCCAACTTACTATGTGTCTAACTTTTTGGCCTTACGTCTTTTTGACCACTACGTCTAGGTGTTTCCCCAGATGGAGAATCCTGCCCTTCGACGTGGCTCCCCGTCGGCGGCGCTTCCTGTGCCGGCCCGGCCTGGATGCGCCAGGCTGCTCGGCGGGCGTGCTGGATGGCGTGCTGCCACTCTCCTCTGCCCGCTGCCCACCAGATGCACCAGGCACAGGACGGGGGGAGTGCGGGTGTTGCGGTCCCTCCCTTGCGGTGGTTACCGGGACAGGCACCGGGACCTCCTCCACCTCGTGGAGCCCGTTGGCCCCCGGGCCTCTCTAAGGGATGGTGGTGCGCGCGGAGGCAAGCCCCGTTGCACCACCGACACCTGGCGCTGGCAGTCCTGGAGGCCCACTGTGGAATCGACCAGGGTCTGAACGTTCCCGGCGATGGAGCGGAGGGAGTGCGACATCCCTGTCAGGGACAGCGCTACCTCCCACTGGGTTTGGGCAACGCCATCCATCACATGGACAAGGACGCCGATGCTCTCAGCGATGGCCTGCTAGGACTGGGCCATGGCATGCTGGGACTGTGCCATGGCCTGCTGGGACAGGGCCATGGCCTGCTGAGACTGGGCCAGAGCCCGGAGCGCGGCGGCAATGTCCAAGTGGCTCTGGAGCATGGCTGCCTGTGAGAGGGCAGCCCTGTCATGGGCCATGGAAGACGCGTGCGCACTAAGCCCCACGCCCTGAAGAACCTGACCCATGGCCGAAACCGTTTCCCCCATTGCCTCCATCGCGGACGTCACCCATGCGGTGTCGGCCTGGGTTGCAGCCATGACTGGCACTACTCCCTGCTCGTGGACCCATGAGGGTACTGATGGGATGACTGCATGCAGTGAATTCTCACTTGGAGCTTAACCTCCGACCTGGCATGGCGCTACCTCCCGGCTGGCGGCTCCCCCAGCAAGATCCAGTGCCCTTTGTTCATAGACGGTTAGGGGGTGCAGCTCGGGTGATCCCCCTCCGGTTTGTGCACGCTCCCTGTAATTGTGAGCTGTCTTGCCCTTTTGTGGGGGGGGGGGGGGGAGTAGATGAATCTCAGGGTTAGGCGGAAATCGGCAGGGCGCACACATGAACGCAACATTATCACAAGGTGGGGACACTATGACCCACGCCATGGCACCTGCCCACTGGGTGGGGTGGGGGGTTCCACATGTGTTCCGAGTGCAACGTTGGGCCCCAGCTCCCGCCCCCTCCCCCCCAGGCGTGGGCAAGGGGGGGTGGGGGGGGGCGTTGCCCGGGGGGAGTGTCAGGGTGCTTACCCTCGCTGCCCTCATGAGGTCGTGCAGTTTCTTCCTGCACTGGTCTCCCGAGTGGGGGATGTGCCCCACAGCGCTGACTGCCATCCCGGCCTCTCACCATCCACGCCTCACGGTGCTGCTTGGCTGCCGGTGTCCGAGTCTGGGGAAGAGGATGGCCTGGCAATCCTCCACTACCTCCAGGAGTGCCTCCAGGTCGCTGTCCCGGAAGCGGGGAGCGGCGCGCCAGGGCTCTTCCATGTCAGGCCCCGGTGTGTGTGTCGTCGATCCGCGCACTTCCTTAAACGTAGCGCGGCGTCATCGTGGCATCACGTGATGATGCCGCCGTTCCTGCGCACCGCCCACCGCGTTTCTGGCGGCGCCGCTGCTGGCCCCTTTTCAGCCTGTGAATTGATCGCGGCGGGGGCCAGTTCGCGCCGTCGTGAAACGCGACGGCGTTCACAACGGCACGGGCACTTAGTCCCGCGATCGGAGAATCGCCCCCCTCCTCTGATTAAATATTGGACAGACTGAAGCCATTGTCTTCTGCCCCTGCCACGAACTCCATTCCCTGGCCACTGACCTCCTTTCTGACACTGAAACAGGCCGTTTGCAACCTTGGTGTCATATTTGAGGTGAACTCTTTGCTCCATACCCACTCTGTCACGAAGGCCGACTATCCCCACCTTCATAACATTGTTGATTCTGCCTCTGCCTGAACTCTTCGCACCTGCTGAAATCCTCATTCACACTTTTGTTACCTCTGGACATGACTGTCCTAACACAGTCCTGGCTGAGCCTCAGCATTCTAGAAACTGTGAACTTGAGTCATCCAAAATTCTGCTTTTCTTGTGTTAATTCGCACCAAATGCCTTTAGCCTACCCTTGCCTGTACTCATGGACCTAGATTGGCACCCCGTCAATTAAAGCCGTAATTTTAAAATTCTCATGCTTGGTTTCAAATTCTTTCAAGGCCTGGCTCCTCCCTACCTCTCTAATCTCCTCCCGCCCTAAAACCCTTCCCATTTGAGATATCTGCCCTCCTCTGGGGCGAAATTCTCCCCCAACGGCGCGATGTCCGCTGACTGGCGCCAAAAACGGCGCCAATCAGACGGGCATCGCGCCGCATCTTTGGGGGCCGAGCCCCAACCTGGAGGGGCTAGGCCGACGCCGGAGGGATTTCCGCCCCGCCAGCTGGCGGAAATGGCGTTTGTTGCCCCGCCAGCTGGCGCGGAAATGCGGCGCATGCGCGGGAGCGTCAGCGGCCGCTGACAGTTTCCCGCTCATGCGCAGTGGGGAGAGTCACTTCCGCCTCCGCCGTGGTGGAGGCCGTGGCGGAGGCGGAAGGGAAAGAGTGCCCGCACGGCACAGGCCCGCCCGCGGATCGGTGGGCCCCGATCGCGGGCCAGGCCACCGTGGGGGCACCCCCCGGGGTCAGATCGCCCCGCGCCACCCCAGGACCCCAGAGCCCGCCCACGCCGCCTGGTCCCGCCGGTAAATACCAGGTTTAATTTACGCCGGCGGGACAGGCAATTTCTGGGCGGGACTTCGGCCCATCCGGGCCGGAGAATTGAGCGGGGGGTCCCGCCAACCGCCAACCAATCTCCGGTACCGGAGACTTCGGCGGGGGCGGGGGCAGGATTCACGGCGGCCAACGGCCATTCTCCGACCCAGCGGGGGGTCGGAGAATGACGCCCCTGATTCTGGTCATTAATCATAATAATCTTTATTATTGTCACAAGTAGGCTTACATTAACACTGCAATAAAGTTGCTGTGAAAATCCCCTAGTCTCCAAACTCCGGCGCCTGTTCGGGTACTGTGGTAGTCGGTATTAGAGGTATTACGGTACCCTGTAATGCTGTAAGACCATTGGTGTAGGAGGTACAGTTTTCATTGGTTAAGCTGCCTGCTGGTTCCGCCTAGTAAGACGGAGTATAAGAGCCCGTGTCTCCCCAGCAGCTGCCTTCTGTACCTGCGCTGCTGGGGGAAACATCTAGTGTAAGAAAGCTTTCAATTGTCTCCAATCTCACTTTTGGAGTTATTGATCGAGCATCAGGTACACGGAGAGGGAATTCAGAATGTTCAATTCGCCTAATAAGCATGTCTTTCGGGACATGTGAGAGGAAACCGGAGCACCCGGAGGAAACCCACGCAGACACAAAGAGAATGTGCAGACTCCGCACAGACAGTGACCCAAGCCGGGAATCGAGCCCAGGTCCCTGCCGCTGCGAAGCAACAGTGCTAACCACTGTGCTACCGTGCCGCCCTTGTGAGCATCCCGAATTTTAATCGCTCCACCATTGGCGGACATGACTTCAGCTGCCTAGGCCCTGAGATCTGAAATTTCATCCATAAACCTTGCGGCCTCTCTATCTCACTTCCCTTAACAATGTTCGTTCATAGGATATGAGCATCACTGACTCGGCCAGCATTTATTGCCCATTCCTAGAGAAAGTGATGATGAGCTGCCTTCTTGAACCGCTAAAGTCCATATGTCGTAGGGAATGACACTGAATGGTAATGCCATTGAATATCAAAGGGAGATGGTTAGATTCTCCCAATGTGGAGATCATCTATGCCTGGCACTGGCACTTGTGTGGCACAAATACTACTTGACACTTATCAGTCCAAGCCTGGATGTTGTCCAGATCTTGCTGCTTCTGTGTGCAGACTGCTTCAATATCCAAGGTATTGTGAATGTGCTGGACATTGTGAAATCATCAGCGAACATTTCCTTCACACTTTATAGAATACCAACATTGCAGAAAGAGGCCTTTGGCCCATCGAGTCAGCATTGACCCTGACTAGGCCACTCCCCCGCCCTATCCCGGTAACCCCACCTAACCTCCACAACTTTGGACACTAAGGGGCAATTTAGCATGGCCAATCTACCTAACCTGCACATCTTTGGACTGTGCGAGGAAACCAGAGCACCTGGAGGAAACCCACACAGACAAGGGGATAAAAGACAAGCGATCACCCAAAGTCAGATTTGAACGCGGGTTTCGGGTGCTGTGAGGCAGCAGTGCTGAACACTGTGGAGGGGAGGTCATTAATGAAGCAGCTGATGACGGTGGGGCTAGGACACCATCTTGAGATAGTGAACTCGCACAAAGGAGGATGGTTGTGGTTGCTGGAGGCCAATCAACTCAATCCTAAGACATCTTTGCAGAAGTTCCTCAGGGTAGTGTCGTAGGTGCATCCGCCTTCAGCCGCTTCACGTTCCCGCCATCACGTGGTCAGAAGTGGGTATGTTCGGGGATGGTATTTTCTGATGATTAAATAAAACCCAAAAGAATACCGTGTAATCTGAGACTCTTTGCATGTTTCAGATATGCAACTAATAAATAACAAATGGGTTTTCCTACCCTCTTGCCTCAAGGATAAGTTGCCATCAGGTCACACCCAGAATATCGCTGTTATGTCACATCATTTCATTATCCCTGTCTTATTTAGCGGAGAATCATCCAGCCTGCCTTGCTGTCAGACTTTAACATCATATCGCCCTGTGGCCTTTGCCCCGAGTGTCTCTAAGAACTTGCCCCTGTTCCTACAGAACATTCACTACTTTCCATCAAGCTTTCCAGGCACTTACTGCATCCTCCAGGTTTGTAGGAGAACCCAGGAGGCAGGAGGAATCCTTGCTGGGCTGCTGCAGCTGCTAAGGTCCGCTGGTCTGGAGGAAACACCGGGATCATCAATGGAGGCAACTGACCTTGAACCTGCTGAATATTAGAAAGAAAACGTCAAACAAACATGTCTTCAGTCAGAAGAGAATGGACATTTTTTTTAAAAAGAAATGACATTACAAATGAATGCATGCAGCACACAACACAACACCGCATGTCCCATATACGTGGTCAGATTTTCCCACGTGTGATAAAGTGAATATGCTAGTTGTATGGTTATGGGACTGCTATTGGGAACCCAAGAGGTTTGAGTGAAATTCCTACCAGTAAACTTGACATTAATAAATATTGAAGCTGTTGGGCCTTTTGTTAAAAACCCAACAGGGTCACTTGTATCTTTCAGGACGGTGAACCTGTCATCCTGGCCTGACCTGGTCTACGTGTGACTTCAGGCTCATGCTATGAGACAGCAAGGAAATAAAGTCAGTTTTGAAAGACCATGGGCTGGATTCTCTGTAGCCCGACGCCAAAATCGTGATCGGGAGGAGAATGGATTCCGACTCCGGAATCGGGGCTGCCGTCGGTTTGACGCCGGTCCTCCATGCTCAGACCGGCGTCATCGTGTTGTGCGCTGCCCATCGTTCCAACGCCATGGCTGGCCCACCCGCGGTGCTCTGCCCCCGATGGGCAGAGATCCCGACGGCGCGGGCAGGAACCCCGCGTGTCGACTGCGGACAATGTCCAGCGCCACCACACTTGGTTGGGATGCATGCCGCTGGTAAGGGGGGCTTCTGCTAGGGTTGGGGGACTGGTGGGGGGGTGGCCAGTGGCCAGGGGGTGGGTTGTGGGGGTCACGGGTTATTAGGGATAACGCACGGCCACGCCATATTTTACAGAGGGACCGGTGCCGGTCGTCAGCCGTGCGCATGCGTGGCCCGGGACCCGGCCATTCTCAGCGCGATCCGCAGGAGTTTCACGCGGCTCCGGTGCTAGCCCTTCACCGGTACTGGAATCGGTGAGGGGTTCGCGCCAATTTTCCTGGCATTAACTTCCCGCAGATTCTCCGCTCGCGCCGACATTTAGCCTCAGAAACGGAGAACCCAGCCCCTTGCGTTTATATAGCACCTTTTCCATTTCAGCACATTGAGATCACATTACAGCCAATTCATCACTTTTGAAAAGTAGCCATTGTAGGGAAACCCAGGAATCAAAAATGCACACAGCAAATTATCACAGACAGCAATGAGAAAATTCAAATAATTTGTATTCTTGATGTTAGATGAGGTCAAGGCATCAGGGAGAACTCCCCTTGCTCTTCTTCCCATAGACTCATTCAAGACAGACATTGGGAAAGTTTTTTTCTCTCAAATGGTTGTAAGCCTTTAGAGCACGCCTCCCGAAAAGGTGCAAGAGGCAGATCTTTGAATATATTTGAGTCATTGCAGTGTATTGTACCCTCAATAACGACGCTTAGAGAGTAAACGGTAAAGAAGACTTTAATAAGCTAAGAACTAGCCTGGTGCCGAGACGGGTGCTTACTGGGTGCCGCCCACAAGGCGGCTCTTTATATTCGGTTCCCAGGTGGGCGGAGCTGGAGGCGGAGTCCCCCAGGGTACCAAGCCCGGTCTTAAAGGGGCCATCACCTTACATGATGATAAGGGTACAGTAATACAGTAACCGTTCATCACACAGTGTAAATGTAAGCCCACTTGTGACAATAATAAAGATTATCATTATTATTGTTTGCGGCCTGACCTGAATCGAGGTTACAGCTTAAACGTAAAGGCCACCTGGCCAATCGGCCCTCCCGCCAATTGTAAATGCAGAAGGGTAGTGTAAAAATCCCAGTCAATTGGTGTTTAATTAATTTAAATTAAGTTCTAGATTGTTGGCGGGCACGCCTCCAACTCACGCATGTGCCCACTGAGTGAAATATTGCGCAAGGGTACGATCTGATGTATTCCCGTGTGATTTTGCTCACTTCCGGGTCGGTCCTGCGCCTGAACTTTATACCTGAACCTCTGGCCCTGGAAAATAGTCAGCAGGCTAGGTGCCATCTGTGGAGAAAGGAACAAGTGTTCACATTTCAGGGGCTGTTTAGCACACTGGGCTAAATCGCTGGCTTTGAAAGCAAACCAAGGCAAACCAGCAGCACGGTTCAATTCCCGTAACAGCCTCCCTGAACAGGCGCCGGAATGTGGCGACTAGGGGCTTTTCACAGTAACTTCATTGAAGCCTACTTGTGACAATAAGCGATTTTCATTTCATTTCAAATGACATTGCATCCAATGGGCAGGAAATTCAGGCCCTACATTTTCTGATTTTATTCCCGCTGAACAAGTCTGGCAATATACTTTAATTCAATTGCATGATGTGCAAACATTTCCCTCTCCCACTCTGGCAATTCAAAATGCTATTCAGAGTCATGCGGCCAAATTGGTGCTAAATAGTGCAGGGCAATACCAATCAGAAAGTGGGCCGTGACAGTGTAAACTCATTTCACACCAGGACGAGATTCTCTGGCCTCCCCCGTGGCTTGTTTCTCGACGTCGTAGAGGCGGCCTGCCATTGGCCGGCAGCGGGATCTGCTGGTTACCCATTGAACCCAGCCCATACTGCTGGAAAACCCACAGCAAGGATGCACCGTCGGTGGGACCGGAAGATCCCACCATTGTGAACAGCCAGAAGATTTTGCCCCTGAACTCCAAAGCAAACAGAATGGGAACACTCCTCCCATAGACATAAGGGGCTGGATTTTCCATTTCTGAGTCTAAGTGCGGAGGATCTGTGGTGTTTTATGTGAAAGAAATCGGCGGCGGCCCCTCACCAATCCTGCAACCGGTGAGGGGCTAGCAGCCGCGCCACGACAAACGCCTGGCTCCCACGATATAAATGGCCAGAGAATGGCCAGGAAATGGCCGGAGAATGGCCGGGTCCATAGCTGCGCATGCAGACGGCGACACCCTGCAGCAGTCGCATCGTAAAACATGGCGCCAGCTGTGCGTGGACCCGAACTGCCACATAGTGCCCCTCTGGCTATCCCCTGCCCACTCGCCACCAGAACCCCATCCCTCGTGGAAGCCCCCCCCCCTCCCCCCCCCGCCTCCCCCCCAGCCAGCAGCAAGGTCCCACCCGACTGTGGCAGTGTTCGACACAGTCCGCTGAGAGCACACATCAACCGTGCGGTTGGGAACTTGGCCCATCGGGGGCTGAGCATCGGGGGAGGGCCTTCTGGTGACACACTAAGGCGGTCCCAACGGCGTGTGATGCGTGACAAGGTGATGCCATTTTGAAGAGGCGAAGCATACAAACCTGTGTCAAACAGGCGGCGCCGCCGATTTCACCATCAAAAGTGATTCTCCGGCCAATCACTGATTATGAAATCGGCATTGAGGAACAGAGAATCCCACCCAAGCTATTTTGAATCCAGTGCCCAGGGGTGAAAGCTCTGTCTGGTCATTCAAATGTACTATTAATTGCCTGCTTCTTTTAGTTGTGTATGACCACACTACATCCTCTCCCATCTTCTGGAAAAAAAAATTTTACTTTTCCAATTACGGGGCAATTTTAGTGTGGCCGATCCACCTACCCTGCACATCTTTGGGTTGTGGGGGTGAGACCCGCGCAGACATAGGGAGAATATGCAAACTCCGCACAGACAGTGACCCGGGGCCGGGATCAAATCTGGGTCCTCAGCGCCTCATCTGGTAAATTCTGACTGGAGAAAAGAACGGAGTTGAATTTGTTCAGTTTTTCAAGAGTTTCTGCAAAGCCTCTGCGAAGATTATTGCTGCCGTTCTGCATAAATCCGCAACAGAAAAAAACAACCCCTAAGACGTTGATTATAGTCTACCAGAAGTGCCCTGGAGGATTTCAAACCTCCTGAATTCTTTACCCTGGTCAGTAAATGTTTCAATGATTCAAGCGATTGTTTGCTCATGTTGGGTTTTTCATGATTGAAACCAGTATTTTTTTCCCGACATTCACCGCCACTCCTCACTAATAATATAAAATTGTAGTTAAATGCATATTTTGAATGCACAAAAATATGCCTTCAGTACTACCACTGAAATCAAGCCTCCCATCCACAGACAATATCCCTATTATATAAATGCATCCTCACCTATCTTCACTCTCTCAGAAACAAATTATTATTTATAGTGATGGGAATGTTCAGAATGTAAATGACATGTTAGTGCGGGGAGTGTGGAAGGCAATTATCCAAAGGTTGGGTTAAGCGCTATTATTGAGCCCGTGTGGGTGGAGTCATGTTTGCCTTGTTACATGATACCTGACCGAGGCACACTCGCACACTGCAACAAACAAAACAATTTCTCATTCCTGGCGCTGTGACTATTTACCAAAATCTTAAAGAGGTCTTTAAGATTAGAAAAGGGTTCATTTGAGACTTTGTGTCCGTTTGTAAAGGAAACCAAAAACCAAGGGGCCATAAAATAAAAATAGTCACGAATAAATCTAATGGAGGATTCAGAAGCAACTTCTTTACCCAAAGCATGGTTAGGATGTGGAATTCAGTGCCAAGAGGTAGTTGAGGCGAATAGCATAGATGTATTCAAGGGGACGTTGGATAAACACAAGAGGGAGAAAGGAATAGAAGGATATGCTGATCCAATGAGAACATAAGAACTAGGAACAGGAGTAGGCCATCTGGCCCCTCGAGCCTGCTCCGCCATTCAATTAGATCATGGCTGATCTTTGTGGACTCAGCTCCACTCTCCGGCCCGTACACCATATCCCCGAATCCCTTTATTCTTTAGAAAGGTATCTATCTTTTTCTTAAAAACGTTTCAAGAAGGAGCCTCAACTGCTTCACTGGGCAAGGAATTCCAGAGATTCACAACCCTTTGGGTGAAGAAGTTCCTCCTAAACTCGGTCCTAAATCTACTTCCCCTTATTTTGAGGCTATGTCCCCTAGTTCTGCTTTCCCCGACCAGTGGAAACAACCTGCCCGCATCTATCCTATCTATTCCCTTCATAATCTTATATGTTTCAATAAGATCCCCCCTCATCCTTCTAAACTCCAATGAGTACAGTCCCAGTCTACTCAACCTCTCGTCATAATCTAATCCCCTCAACTCTGGGATCAACCTAGTGAATCTCCTCTGCACTCCCTCCAGTGCCAATATGTCCTTTCTCAGGTAAGGAGACCAAAACTGAACACAATACTCCTGATTTGGCCTCACCAACACCTTATACAATTGCAGCATAACCTCCCTAGTCTTGAACTCCATCCCTCTAGCAATGAAAGACAAAACTTGATTAGCCTTCTTAATCACCTGTTGCACCTGCACACCAACTTTTTGCGACTCGTGCACCAGCACACCCAGGTCCCTCTGCACAGCAGCATGTTTTAACATCTTACCGTTTAAATAATAATCCATTCTGCTGTTATTCCTCCCAAAATGGATAGCCTCACACTTGGCAACATTGAATTCCATCTGCCAGACCCTAGCCCATTCACCTAACCTATCCAAATCCTTCTGCAGACTTCCGGTATCCTCTGCACTTTTTGCTTTACCATTCATCTTAGTGTCGTCTGCAAACTTTGACACATTGCACTTGGTCCCCAACTCCAAATCGTCTATATAAATTGTGAACAACTGCGGGCCCAACACTGATCCTTGAGGGACCCCACTAGTTACAGGTTGCCAACCAGAGAAACACCCATTTATCCCCACTCTCTGCTTTCTGTTAGTTAACCAATCCTCTACCCATGCTACCACTTTACCCTCAATGCCATGCATCTTTAGTTTATGCAGCAACCTTTTGTGTGGCACCTTGTCAAAAGCTTTCTGGAAATCCAGATATACCACATCCATTAGCTCCCCGTTATCGACTGCACTGGTAACGTCCTCAAAAAATTCTACCAAATTAGTCAGACACGACCTACCCTTTGTGAACCCATGCTGCGTCTGCCCAATGGGACAATTTCCCTCCAGGTGCCCCGCTATTTCCTCCTTAATGATAGATTCCAGCATTTTCCCTACAACCAAAGTTAAGCTTACTGGCCTATAATTACCCGCTTTCTGCCGACCTCCTTTTTTAAACAGTGGTGTCACGTTTGCTACTTTCCAATCCTCTGGGACCACCCCAGAGTCTAGTGAATTTTGATAAATTATCACTAGTGCGCTTACAATTTCCCTAGCCATCTCTTTTAACACTCTGGGATGAGTAAGGTGGGATTAAGCTCATGTGCAGTATGAGGGGAGGCAGTGGCGTAATGGTATTGTTGTTGGACTAGTGACCCAGAGTAATGCATTGAGGACTGGGCTCGAACCCCGCCATAGCAGATGGTGAAATTTTAATTTGATTAAAAATCTGGGGCAGCATGGTGGCACAGTGGTTAGCACGGCTGCCTCACAACGCCCAAGTCCCAGGTTCGATCCCGGCTCTGGGTCACTGTCCATGTGGAGTTTGCACATTCTGCCCGTGTTTACTTGTGTTTTGCCCCCACAACCCAAAGATGTGCAGGGCAGGTGGCTTGACCACGATAAATTGCGCCTTAATTGGAAAAATTAATTGGGTACTCTAAATTTATTTATTTTTTTAATTTGATAACAAATCTGGAATTAAAAGTCCAATGATGATCATTGTCGATTGTCATAAAACCCCATCTGGTTCACTAATATCCTTTAGGGAAGGAAATCTATCGTCCTTACCCGGTCTGACCTACATGTGACCCCAGATCCACAGCAATGTGGTTGACTCTTAAATGCCCTCAGAGATTCAATAAATGCTGGCCCAGCCAGCGACGCCCACATCCCATGAACGAACAAAAAAATATACTGGTATGTGCTAGTTGGGTTGAGTGGCCTGTTTGGGTGCAGGACATTCTATGTAATCAGGTTGTGACTGGCTCTTTTTTGTCACATGTTGGGGGGGGGGGCGGGGGGGGGGGGTCACATTAGGCTGCTCCATTGAATACAGACTAGATAAAAATCAGAGGCTGGATCTCCTGAGGAAAAATTATTCTTTCTCCCCTTCAAGTCTCCATTACCTCTTTACAAAGCTCAACTGTGTTGTCTTTCAAGCAGAGGCACACGAACTATATTTGGATTACGGATAATCTCAAATAAAATAAAACAAACAGCTGTGCAGAATATTTTACACAGGCGAGATCGGCAGGAAGCCCCAGAACTTCTAAAGGTTCTGGAGATAAAAGTGACTTTGCCAAGCATGAAGACTCAGAAAAACGCATTGAAAACAGAGTGACAGATGGTTCCTACCAGGGACTGCGCTGCCAAGAAAAAAAAAATTTACAGAAAAAAAAAGTGATGTTATTGAAAATGACTAGAAAGTTCTCAGATGAATTCAACATTCCCATCCCTTTGCAAGTGCTAGTCTGCCTTAAGGGCTAATAAAGAAAAAACATAACCTGTCAATACAGAGATTACAATGTAACACAAGTCAGCACTTGATCCTGACTGTATACTCAACGGGGAGTAGAGCATCTCAGAGAAGCATTTGCTAACAGACCCACCAGGAAAATTCCCTTTTGGACTAGAGAAGTTGTCAGATTATACCACCCAAAGTCATTTGACTTTCGCGAATAAAATGTGTAAGTTAAGGCATGGTGTTTGCTGCTGAACTTTGCTCAAAACCTTGGCAGCTGGGGAAAGTAGTTTAGGTGCGGGCAAGATATGGATTCGATTTCTTGCAACGTTGGCTAAACCCCTTGATCAAAACGCATCGCCGATATTTTTTAAAAAGCATTCCTTCCGCGTACTGTATCAGTGATACTGTAGGAAATGGTCTATTTCTGCGTTTCCTTGTGGAGTCAGTTAGTTAACCTGGGAGGGGGGGTGATCATCGAAGGCCTCACCACTAATTGTTAAGCTGAGGTGAGTCCTGCGGAAGGGCAGGAGGGTGGGCGAGTATGACGGAATAAAGGAATCAGACGAATACATCTTTATTGAGAAAGATGACACATGGAAAAAATTATCTCTTTAAGACTCGATTTCTGAGTGACAATTTCTTTTGAGTAACTGAGTACCTGTGTGTCAATTAATAGGTGATGAGCTTAAATTCAGATAAACCACTGTAGCCCACTCACTCATGCAGGTCAGTGTTCAGCTGGGCTACTCAATACAGCATTATTGCTAAGAGGTGGATAGCTTCTTGGTATCAGGCACTTTGGCAAGTCTTTTAACAGCTTACTTTTCAAGGGATTGGCTCCCACTGCCCCTTTATTTTGGGCCTATGTCCTTGGAAGTTTAGAAGAAGGAGAGGTGAACTTATTGAAGTATTTAAGATCCTTTTTTAAATAAATTTAGAGTACCCAATTATTTGTGTTCCAATTAAGGGGCAATCCATCATTTTTGGGTTGTGGGGGCAAAACCCACGCAAACACAGGGAGAATGTGCAAACTCCACACAGACAGTGGCCCGGGGCCGAGATCGAACCCAGGTCTTCAGTGCCGTAGGCAGCAGTGCTATCCACTGCGCCACCATGCTGCCTCCTCCTGCCTTCCATGACCTTCTGGTGCTGATGGCATTGCTGGATAGCAGTAGAGTTATTGGTCTGAAGCCCTCAGCCTCCTCCACTACTCCTGGCAGCATTCAGGGAGCTGCTTCCTCTGTTTTAACCCCCACCCCTGCTGGGTCCTCATTGGGCTTGGTGCCCGACGTGGTACCCACCATCATCTGCACAGAGATCCAACTGGCAGATATGTTACACACTGGGCGGGCCTTAATTGGCCAGTTGCAACAAATCAGCACTTTGAATGTTTGAAAAATGGA